>NW_027142660.1:0-179005 GCF_026170545.1 Melanerpes formicivorus | reverse complement strand
AGGGAGAGCAGATGATGCTCTTGAAAATTAGGAGATGGTGTAGAATTTAAAATATTTCCAGTGTACAAACCTGCAACAAGAAGCTGGCAGCCTCAAAAAGCAGCACATGAACAAGTACATAATAGGGCAAACAACACTCACCAATATAATTGATAGTTTTTAGAAGAAGATGTAAGAAGTGCAGTGGATTTTATTATGTTGCCAGAGGTTGAAAGCACCAGCAGAATATAAATAGATAGCAAGGACAAAAGAGGATGACTACAGAGCCATTAGCTCAGAGCTGTTCTTCATTGCAGTAATGGCCAAGGGTATCAGTAGAAGATGAACGATCTGTCAGCCTGAAAATAAGTGGAACGCTTTTTAATTTTAAGTTGGACACAGGTGTTCAAGCCAGGTGGGTACCCAGAGCAGTGATATTAACTCTGGGAAAAAAAAAAAAGAAAATCACCAAAACTCCCCCAAAAAACACAACCCAAAGTAATAAACCCAACCCAAAGTAATAACAGGTCAAGCTTGGATTTACACCACTGAATGTTTATTTCTTTAGGGAGTCCCAGTATTAAAAGTAAAAAACAAAAATAAATATATATGAATTACAACAGTATTTCAGAATTAATGAATGACTTATTTTAAAGCATGACCTGTGATGTTCTATAAAATGATATTGCTTTTTTAGTGATAGTGCTAGATAGTGCTAGGTTAGCTGTCTCTGCCCATTGCAGGAGGGTTCGACTAGATGATCTTTAAAGAATCACAGAATTGTTTTGGTTGGAAAATACCTCTAAGAACAAGTCCAACCATTGACCAAACACCACTATGGCCATTACACGATGTCACAAAGAGCCATGTCCACATATTTTGTGAACACTTCCATTGCTGGCAACTCCACCACCGAGCCAAGCAGCATATTCAAACGCCTCACCACTATTCCACTAAATAATTTTTTTCTAATATCCAGTTTAAACCTCCCTTGACACAATTTCAGGCTGTTTCCTCTTGCCCTATTGCCTAATACTAGGAGAAGAGACCAATACTCACCTCACTACAACCTCCTTTCAGGTAGTTGTAGAGAACAATGAGGTCTCCCCTCAGCCTCCTCTCCTCAAGACTAAAACAACCCCAGTTCCTTCAGCCACTCCTTACAAGATTTGTTCTCCAGGGCCTTCAACAGCTTTGTTGACCTTCTCTGGATATGCTCCAGGACTTCAATGTATTTCCTGTAGTGAGGGCCCAAAACTGAACACAGTATTCAAGGTGCAGCCTCACCAATGCTGACTACAGGGACACAGTCACAAATACAAAATAAGCATGGACATTTAGTAATTTAAATAAATAATGTGGTAAGAATGAGTGGATTCTGGGCAAGATACAATCTCTTAAAGATGAAACCAGTAGAAAAGATGTATGTATAAAGATAGAATAGAATAGACCTTTGAGATCATCGAGTCCAACCTATCATCCAACATTATCTAATCAACTAAACCATGGCACCCCCATCCAGTCTCTTCCTAAACACTTCCAGTGATGGTGATTACACCACCTCCCTGGGCAGCCCATTCCAATAGCCAATCACTCTTTGTATGAAGAACTTCTTCCTAATATCCAGCCTAATCCTCCCCTGGCACAGCTTGAGACTGTGTCCTCTTATTCTGTTGGTGGTTGCCTGGGAGAAGAGAACAGCCCCCACCTGGATACAACTTCCCTTCAGGTAGTTGTAGACAGCAAGGTCCAGAGAAGGGCAACAAAGTTGGTGAGGAGTTTGGAACACAAGCCCTATGAGGAGAGGCTGAGGGAGCTGGGGTTGCTTAGCCTGGAGAGGAGGAGACTCAGGGGTGACCTTATTGCTCTCTACAACTACTTGAAGGGAGGTCTTTTCCCAGGCAGCCAGTACCAGAACAAGAGGACACAGTCTCAGGCTGTGCCAGGGGAAGTTTAGGCTGGATGTTAGGCAGAAGTTCTATACAGAAAGAGTGATTGTCCATTGGAATGGGCTGCCTGGGGAGGTGGTGGAGTCACCATCACTGGAAGTGTTTAGAAAGAGACTGGATGGGGCATTTGGTGCTATGGTTTAGTTGATTAGATAGTGTTGGATGATAGGTTGGACTCAATGACGTCAAAGGTCTTTTCCAACCTGGTTAATCCAATTCAATTCAATTCAATTCAATTCTATCCTATCCTATCCTATCCTATCCTATCCTATCCTATCCTATCCTATCCTATCCTATCCTATTTGAATGCATTCCTCTGTACGTATATTAAGGTTCATATTAAATAAATTATATAAAACTATTTTAAAAGAACCACCACCCACTGAGGGTATGCAAGGTTTTATTCTAAAATGGCAGTGAGAAATATGGCTTTCAGAGAAAGTGACAAACTGTAGCAATAAAGAGAAGGTTCACAGCTGAACAGATTCAGCTGTGATTCAGATTCAGTTGTTGCAAGCAGAGTATTGTTTTCTTTTTCATAATGAGCTTTGTTTCATGTTATTACAATAAAATGAAGCTCACATTGCCATAAGCCGCACTACATTTTCATTTCAGGATCTTGTAAGCCAGTTTTATCATTAGACTTTTTAAAGCATATATAAGGAATTTTCAAAGACAAGAATAATAAAAACTATGAAATTTCTTCACATTAGATCAGTGTGAGTAACATTTAACTTTGGGCATTGTTCCAAACATATTTTCATTTAAAATAAGGAAGACATCCCTTTCTGCCTATAACCCTGCAGATAACTTATTACTGGAAGATTTATGCATTAGTATTGAAATATGCTTGCTCTAGTCAGTGCAATAAATCATTCACAGATTAATTTTTTTAAGGAGATTTCTTTTTAATGTCCAAGAAGAATAAGGTTTTCCAGCTCTAAGATATCTCCATTCTGCAGAAGTTACTGGAAAGGGTCATTTCAGCAAAGTCACAATGAAGTACTGCAGGTTCTAGTCCAAATGTGTTAACTGATATGGGATGAATTCTCACCAGTTCTGTGAAGTAGGAGTCAACAGAATTTCTTGCAGCAGATTTATGTGAAGATAGAAAGATAAAGTCCTCTGACATTAATGAAAACAGCTCTGGGATGTGGCTGTAAGACTTTTATTGTCCACTGCTGCAAGGGACAATGAGAAGCCAGGACTCAGCTGATGTTCTTCCTCATCTGGTAGCAGAACAGGCACATCTACTACTTTTCCAGATCTATATCTGGAATTTCCATTCACCACAAACTATTGCTTTTACTGAATTTCTAAAACATCAAGGTCTTCTACAAATATAGACAATGCTGCAGACCAGGTGTACGTAAGATAAACTGTGTAAAATCACTGTAGGGAATGCTGTGTGTCATATGCTGGGGCAAATCCTGCCCTACAGCAGAGCCATTCTGTAGCTATTATGGGGGATGCCCCATGCTTTCCAGGATGTAGAGCATCCCACCACCAGTCCCCAAACAGCAATATCTTGAACTATCAGGGACATTTTTGACTATGCATTGTGAGGGAACTGAGGTAGCAGATAAACAATCAGAAATTAGGGAAAAACAAAATCCAGAATTCAAGAGTTTAGTGTGCATAGTGTCCTGCCCTAGAACAGAATTAACAAGGTTGGAAGAGACATTTCATAGTATCATAGTATCATAGTATCAGTCAGAGTTGGAAGGGACCACAAGAATCATCTAGTTCCAACCCCCCTGCCATGGGCAGGGACACCCCACACTAAATCAGGCTGGCAAAAGCTTCATCCAGCCTGGGCTTAAACACCTTCAGGGACGGGGCCCCAACCACCTCCCTGGACAACCCATTCCAGGGCTTCACCACTCTCATGGGGAAGAACCTCCTCCTCACATCCAGCCTGAATCTCCCCACCTCCAGCTTCATTCCATTCCCCCTAGTCCTATCACTACCTGAGATCCTGAGAAGTCCCTCCCCAGCCTTCCTGTAGGCCCCTTTCAGATACTGGAAGGCCACAATTAGGTCACCTCAGAGCCTTCTTTTCTCCAGACTGAACAGCCCCAACTCCTTCAGTCTGTCCTCATAGGAGAGGTGCTCCAGCCCTCTGATCATCCTCATGGCCCTTCTCTGGACACCTTCCAGCATGTCCATATCCCTCTTGTAATAGGGGCCCCAGAACTGGATGCAGTACTCCAGGTGGGGTCTCCCCAGAGCTGAGTAGAGGGGGAGAATCACCTCCCTCGACCTGCTGGCCACAGTTCTCCTGATGCAGCCCAGGATCTGACTGGCTTCGTGAGCTGCAAGTGCACATTGAGAGCTCATGTTGAGCTTCTTGTCCACCAGAAACCCGAAGTCTCTCTCCTCAGGGCTTCTTTCCAGCCAGTCACTGCCCAGCCTGTATTTGTGCCTGGGATAGCCTCGACCCAGATTCAGGACCCTGCACTTGCTCTTGTTGAACCTCATGAGGTTGGCTTGTGCCCACCTCTCCAGCCTGTCAAGGTCCCTCTGGATGGCCTCCCTTCTCTCCAGCGTGTCTGCTGCACCACACAGCTTGGTGTCATCAGCAAACTTGCTGAGGGTGCACTCAATGCCACTGTCCATGTCACCCACAAAGATGTTGAACAAGACAGGTCTCAGGACTGATCCCTGAGGGACTCCACTTGTCACTGGCCTCCACTGGGACATGGGCCCATTGACAGCCACTCTTTGGGTGTGGCCATCAAGCCAGTTCCTTATCCATCTAGTGGTCCACCCATCAAACCCATGTGTCACCAGTTTGGAGACCAGGATGTGGTGCGGGACAGTGTCGAAGGCTTTGCTCAGGTCCAGGTGAATGACATCAGTTGCTCGCCCCTCATCTATTAATTTTGTCACCTGCTCATAGAAGGCCACCAGGTTGGTCAGGCAGGATTTGCCCTTGGCAAAGCCATGCTGACTGTTCCCAATCACCTCTTCACTATTCTTCTGAGCCAGTAGTGCCTCCAGGAGGATCTGCTCCATGGTCTTTCCGGGCACAGAGGTGAGACTGACTGGCCTGTAGTTCCCTGGTTCCTCCGTCTTACCCTTTTTGAAAATGGGGGTAATGTTTCCCCTTTTCCAGTCTGTGGGGACTTCCCCAGACTGCCAGAACTTTTGAAATATAATAGAGAGGGGTTTAGCAACCTCATCTGCCAGTTCTCTCAGTACCTGTGGGTGTATCCCCTTGGGTCCCATGGACTTGAACACTTTCACGTTCTTCAGGTGATCACAAACCTGATCTTCACTTACAATGGGCAGTTCTTCCTCCCTGTTCCTGGCATTGTCTTCCATAACATCAGGAGTGTGGCTAGAGGCCCTTGCAGTGAAGACTGAGGTAAAGAAGTTATTAAGTACCTCAGCCTTTTCCTCATCACTTGTGACCATTTCACCAGTTTCCTTTCTGAGGGGGCCCACACCTTCCCTAGTCTTCTTCTTCCCATTAATATACCTGTAGAAGTTCTTAGTGTTCCCTTTAACCTCCCTGGCTAGATTCAATTTGAACTCTGCTTTGGCTTTCCTAACCAGGACTCTTGCTGCTCGGGCAGCTTCCTTATATACCCCCTGTTCTAGCTGTCCTCTCCACTTCCTGTAGAGTTTCCTTTTAAGTAATAGTGTGTCCAGTAGCTCCTTGATCATTCAGGCAGGCTTCCTAACATTCTTACCTGCTTTTCTCTTTGTTGGTATACAGAGCTCCTGGACACAGAGGAGGTGGTCCTTGAATACTGACCAGCTGTCCTGGGTCCCTCTTCCCTCCAGGGCTTTGTCCCACGACACTTTGGCTAGCAGATCCCTGAAGCGATCAAAATCTGCATGCCTAAAGTCTGGGGTTGTAAGCTTAGAATACTTCCTCCTGATTGCCCTGAGGAGATTAAATTCAATTGCTTCATGGTCACTGCAGCCAAGGCTGTCTCTGAGCCTCACGTTGGTTACCAGCCCTTCCCTGTTAGTGAGAACATGGTCCAGCATAGCACCATTTCTTGTTGGTTCCTCTACCATTTGGAGGAGGAAGTTGTCTTCTATGCAGTCCAGGAACATCCTGGATTGCTGGTGCCTCACTGTGGTGTCCCTCCAGCAGATATCCGGGTGGTTGAAATCACCCATGAGGACCAGGGCTTGTGACCTGGAAGCCGCTTCTATTTGCCTGTGGAGGGCCTCATCTGCTTGGTTCTACTGGTCAGGTGGCATGTAGGAGACCCCCACACTAATATCTCCTTCCCTTGTCTTGCCTTTAATTTTAATCCATACACTCTCAATCAGCTCATCATCCCTCCCCAGGTGGAGCTCCTCTGATTCCAACTGGTTATGACATAGAGGGCAACACTTCCTCTTCTCCTTCCCTGCCTATCCTTCCTAAAGAGTTTATACCCATCTATCCCTGCATTCCAGTCATGGGAATCATCCCAACAAGTTTAAGTAATAGCCACTATGTCGTGGCATCACAGGTGCCCTTAACTCATCCTGTTTGTTGCCCAAGCTGCATTCATTCACATAGAAGCACTTCATCTGGGCTGGCCCCATCATCCTCTTGTACCAATTCCCCTCGGTTTCCACAGAATGTCCTGGTGGATCATTCGTGGCTTGCCTTAGGGCAGCAAGTTGAGAGCCCTTACCATCTCTCCATCTCTCTGCTGCTGGTGAGCTGCCCCTCTGTTTGTCACCAGCCAGCAGGAGACTATTAACCCCTTCCCCCTTCAAATCTAGTTTAAAGCCCTATCAGTGAGCCCTGCCAATTCTTGCTCCAGGATCCTTTTCCCCCTCTGGGAAAAGTGTGTCCCATAAGTTGTTTTCAGCTCTGGTGCCTTGAAAACCAATCCATGGTTGTAGAACCCAAAGCCCTGTCAATGGCACCAGCCTCTGAGCCATGAATTGACCTGTCGCCTCTGCCTCAGTGTTCCCTCATCCATTGCTGACGTTAGAGGGAGAGCAGAGAACACAACCTGAGCTCCTTTGAGATCATCGAGTCCAAACTCTCATCCAACACTATCTAATCAACTACACCATGGCACCAAGCACCTCATACAGTCTCTTCTTAAACACCTCCAGTGATGGTGATTCCACCATCAAATAATTAATGAAACCATAGTGTGATTGCCTTTTGGCATATAAAGATGGTCTTTCCAATGAAGGGATAAAATAAAGAATGAGGCACATTAAATATGTTGTTATAGTACTGCTTTATGAAAAAAATGTTGAGGCTGGCCAGAAGAAAATTAATCACAGAATCACCAAAGTTGGAAGAGACCTCAAAGATAATCAAGTCCAACCTGTCACCACAGACCTCATGACTAAACCATAGCACCAAGTGCCATGTCCAATCCCCTCTTGAACACCTCCAGGGATGGTGACTCCATCACCCCCCTGGGCAGCACATTCCAATGGCAAACGGCTCTCTCTGTGAAGAACTTACTCCTCACCTCGAACCTAAACTTCCTCTGGCACAGCTTGAGACTCTGTCGTCTTGTTCTGGTGCTGGTTGCCTGGGAGAAGAGACCAACCGCCTCCTGGCTACAACCACCCTTCTGGTACTTGTAGACAGCAATAAGGTCACCCCTGAACCTCCTCTTCTCCAGGCTAAACAATCCCAGCTCTCTCACCTTCTCTTTGTAGGGCTTGTGCTCAAGACCTCTCCCCCGCCTCATTGCCCTTCTCTGGACACGTTCAAGTGTCTCAATGTCCTTCTTAAATTGAGGGGCCCAGAAGTGGACAAAGGACTCAAGGTGTGGCCTAACCAGTGCTGAGTACAGGGGCACAATGACTTCCCTGCTCCTGCTGGCCACACTATTCTTGAGGCATGCCAGGATGCCATTGGCTTTCTTGGCCACCTGGGCACACTGCTGGCTCATCTTTAGACAGCTGTCAATTAGCACCCCCAGGTCCCTTTCTTTTTGGCAGCTCTCCAGCGACTCTGACCCCAGCTTGGAGCTCTGCATGGAGTTGTTGTGGCCAAAGCGCAGCATCCAGCACTTGCATTTGTAGAACTGGACCACGTATTTTTAAAAAATACTTTAGGAATAGGAGAAAAAACTGGGACAAACTACGCTATTTTCATAAGAAATAAAAAAATGTCTTTGAATTCATTGTTTAGGTGGTGATGTTTACTTTATGTTGTTTTATGGCACAACAGAAAAACTTTAACAGTGATTGTGGCCAGTTGACGTTGCCCCCTTAAGAAAGGGAATATGGTGGACGGAAGTTGGTAAACGGAAGGAATAATCTAAACTAATTTCATTGGGAGAGTGGGAGGAAGCACCTTCAGAACTGGGAGTGAACTGGACATTTCCAGGACTTTTCTATCAGTCTTGCTTCCGCCTCTTCTTCGTGCTGCAGCTTTTTCTGTGCTGGGCTTTCTGCCAAGGCCTCGGCCTTGAAGATAAGATAGAAGGCCTGTATTGACTCCTTTCCAATTAACACGAACTGCTTCTAACATTTTTTTTTCCTCTCTTTTCTTTCTCTTTCTAACCTACTCTGGGGAAAGGGGGGGAAAGAGGGGAGAGTGGAGGTGGGGAACCCCCTCTTCCGAGGGGGGTTACTCTCATTTCTGTGTTACTCTGTTGTATATCTTTGTATATATTGTAGATATTGTAAATTTGTAAATATTCCCCTGCATACTCTACATTGCTTTGTAAATATAGCTCGACTGCTTTGCTAATTCAGCTTGTGAGTTTTTTTTTTTTTCCTTTCCCTTCAAGTTTCTTTCCCTTTACCTTACAAGGGGGAAGGGAGGAGGCTTCTTGGCCTTACCCTTCCACCCACCACTGTGATGCATTGATACTTCAAATATGTATACCATTTTGGGGTTTTTGATGTTTTGATTTAGTATTCTGGCAACAAAGTAACCAGATTTCATACATTTCCATTTTTAGCCTTACAGTTGAGGAAAGTAGGAAATCATTTCCTGAGGGATGTTTGACTTGTAATGTTTTCAATTTTCTTATCCCTTTTTGTGTTTTATTTGCTATTGGCAAGACAGAAGACAACCAGTCAAACAGATCAGATTTCAGGGTTGTCAGTCTTGATGCATAACCAGCTGGGTGGTTTGTATGCCCACATCCTAAAGACCAAATCTACATGTACAGTTGTGCTGACATATTTATCAAGACACAAATATACTGCTATGATCTATTAGAACCTCTCTCTGAAATTCTTTAGAGACAGGCAAGGGAGAAACAAAGAGAAAGAAAAAGTAAAATCCAGAAACCTTGTGACAAACAATGACAGTAGAAACACAATACAATGTAGGAAATCTCTGACATCAAAACATGAAAAGTAAGTGAATATTGCAGACTTTATCAATGATCTTTCAAAAGCTTCTCAGATAAGAGATGGAGGCCAAATTATATAATCAAACCACAGCCAAGAAGTAGTTTTTGACTGATTTCTGCAAGGCTTCCTGACAGGGTGAAGGTAAATGACAACTAGATTACAATGCAATTATTAATTTTCCAGAATAATAATCTTCTGCAATATAAACCTAGACATAATGAGGAGGCTCCAGGGAGACCTTATTGCTCTCTACAACAGCCTGAAGTGAGGTTGTAGCCAGGTGGGAGTTGGTCTCTTCTCCCAGGCAGCCAGCACCAGAACAAGAGGACACAGTCTCAAGCTGCACCAGGGGAGATTTAGGCTGGATGTTAGGAAGAAGTTCTTCATACTAAGAGTGATTGGCCATCGGAATGGGCTGCCCGGTGAGGTGGTGGAGTCACCATCACTGGAGGTGTTTAGGAAGTGACTGGATGGGGCACTTGGTTCCATGATTTAGTTGATTAGATAGTGTTGGATGATAGGTTGGACTCAATCTCAAAGGTCTCTTTCAACCTGGTTAATTCTATTCTATTCTATTCTATTCTATTCTATTCTATTCTATTCTATTCTATTCTATTCTATTCTATTCTATTCTATTCTATTCTATTCTATTCTATTCCTTTACGAATTTAGTCAACTGATGGAGGAATGCATTGTGTTAAGTGTTGTACAGACAGTCTGTAGAGTGTATAAATACTGGAGCTTGCTTTGGTCTGTTCACTCAGGAGCACCACTGCCTTCATTCAAAACATCAAAGGCACCCTGAGGTGTGCCCTCGATCTCAAATTCTTGCTGGGCTAAGCAAGATAATCTTTCATTCCACAAGTAGAATTTTTTGTAATGTTAAAAGTACCCTTCACCTTTCTGTGCATTTGGGCTTGAAATTCATTACTCAGAGGCTACTGATACTTGCAGCAAACAGATAGACACATCACTACCAAGAATTTGAGAAATTTCCCAGGTGGCTGTTTCACTTTTTTTCTTGCCTATTTCAGTGGATTCTGTCTTTTCTGACTTGTCCTCCATATAAGCCTCAGGTAGAGGAAAGTCTGTGTTTGATGTTTTGACTCATTTAAGCTTCTCATGTTTATGAAAGTTCCCCTATTTCCTGGAATATGTTGCCCGCAATATTTCTTAAACTAAGCATTAGTACCAGGCTTTCTCAGTTTTCTTATACCCTCTTTCTAGTGCAGTGTAAAGCAAGCAAACTGACAATCTGTCAAGTGCAACCAAGGAACAAGCATCTCTTGGATTTGAAGGTAATTGTATCTCAGTAGCAGTCACTGAAGAGTTTTCCCATTGTTCTTGGTGCTGACCCTACACACACTGAAACACCCAGAGATACTACAAATGTACTACAGCTAATGAATTTCATATGTATGAAAATGTGATAAATCTGTTTCTTGGCAACATAGTAGTAGGTCTTCGGTACTCACAGAAAACAGTTGAAGATCCAAAGGTAACTGCTACTGGATTAACCCATCCTCTGCTCCTTCTCATCCTTCTCATCGTAACAGGCTATCAAGTTGGCTACACATGGCTCCTCTTTGTAAATCACTACTGACCACTCCTAACTACCTTTATCTTTAATATGCATGGAAATATTTTTCTAAAATATTTTTGCTCTATCACCTTCCATGGACCCAGGTGAAGCTGGCTGGCCTGTAATTCCCTAGATCCTCTTTCTTTCCCTTTTTGAATACAGGAGTAACATTTCCATTCTTCCAGTCCTAGGGAACCTTTTCTAACTACTGGATTGGTCAAAGATAATTGAGACTGGCCTGTCCTTGATATCCACCAATGCATGTATCACTTCAGGTTCCATGGTCTTCTATATGTTCAACTTGTTTTATTCCCTAACCTGATCTTTCTCCTCCAAGGGTAAGTCTTCCTTCCTCCAGACCTTTCCATTGGTCTCAGGGACCCAAAATTCCTGAAGGCACATCTTTCCAGTAAAGTCTAAGGCTTTCCTAAACCCATTCCTGTACACTCAGTGTCTGTATAGTCCTCTTAGATGATCTAATTCTACTTCCACCTCTTTTGTGGTTTTGTTGGTTTTGGTTTGTTTTTGTGGTTTGTTTGTTTGTTTGTTTGTTTGTTTTTCTCATGTGAGAGTTTAGGAGCTCTTTGCTTACTTAGGTTTTTGCTCATTTGGACAGGCCATTCTTGAGTTCAAAGGGGGCAGTCCTTGGTAAACAATTAGCTCTTCCGGACCCTTCCTCCCTCCAAGATTGTGTCCCACAGAATTCTTTCAAACAGGTTATGGAAATGGCTGTCTGCTTGTTCTGCTATTTTTGTTTTGCTATTTGCCTTCTCTTAGGATACTGATCCGTACCATCACATGGTTACTGCAGTCACAGTGGCTCCCAGGCTTCACATCCTCAGCTGATTTTTCCGTGCATATATGCATCAGGTCAATCACAGCATTTCCTCTCATTGGTTTCTTGATCATCAACGTAAAGATACTGTTACATCTATGTAAAATTACAGAATTACATAATTAACCAGGTTGGAAAAGGCCTTTGAGATCATCAAGTCCAACCTATCATCCAACACCATCTAATCAATGAAACCGTGGCACTAAGTGTCTCATCAAGTCTCTTTTTAAACACCTCCAGTGATGTTGACTCCACCACCTCCCTGGGCAGTCCATTCCAATGGCCAATCACTCTTTCTGTGAAGAATTTCTTCCTAACATCCAGCCTAAACCTCCTCTGGCACAGCTTGAGACTATGCCCTCTTGTTCTGTTGGTGGTTGCCTGGGAGAAGAGACCAACATGCACCTGGCTACAACCTCTCTTCAGGTAGTTGTAGATGGATTTAAGGTCTCCCCTGAGCCTTCTCTTCTCCAGGCTAAGCAACCCCAGCTCCCTCAGCCCCTCCTCATAGGGTTTGTGCTTCAAACCCCTCACCAGCTTTGTTGCCCTCCTCTGGACACATTTCAGCAACTCAACGTCTTTCCCAAACTGAGGGGCCCAGAACTGGACACAATACTCAAGGTGTGGCCTAACCAGTGCTGAGTAAAGATACTGTTACCAACACACTCCAGAAACCTAATGGCAGATATGAAGTGAGTAAATTCCCCCATGAAGACCAAGGCCTGTGAACATGAAGTGTCTTCCAGTTGTCTAAAGAAGTTTTCATCTAGTTCTTCCTAACGAGGGCATCTGTAGGAGAAACCCACAACAATGTCATCCATGCTGTCTTCCTTCCAGTTCCAACCCACAAACTCTCAGCAGGCTAACCATCATTTCCTAGGCAGGTCTCAGTGTAGTCATGCTGCTCTCCTGCAAAGCACAACTCTCCCTCCTTGCCTTCCTAGCCTGTCTTTCCTAATTCTCTTTGATCAGTTCACACTGACATCAACCATGGTCCCAAATCTGCCAGATAATGAGATCACTTATACTGTTTTCTCAGCTAGCAAAAGGCCAGGTATACTACACAATGATGTGATTTGAACTCTGATGTGCCTCCCTTTGGGCAAAATTGCTCACTTTGTACTGTTGGGGAAATCTAATTGCTACTATGAAGCAATTACAAAGAATTTTGAGACTAATGTTTAGTATTATATCAGGATTTAAATTATGTGGAATAAGGTTGCATTAAAAAAGCCAAGCAAACAATTAAGTGTAGCTGAATGAAACAGCTCATATTAGTAAAATAAAACAGTGCAACATTCTAAGATAAAGCAATTCCAAATCAATATTTCTTCACTGTGGAATTTGCTATCAGGTTAAGACATATGGCGGGAATTTAAACAAGGACCTTTGAAATGTTATCAGTAATAATAGAACATGTTCTTGGCAAATGCAATGTTAATTACGCACAGAAGCCTATTTAATGGCTCTTTAAAATAATAATTAGGATATAAGACATTTTTAAATACAAACCACTTCCAAAATCAGACTTTTGGCCATGATTCCTGCCACGGGCTAAGGAGATTTAGATTTGGATTTAGTTCCTTTCTCTGCCATTACCTTATATGTGACTTTGACAAAATCACCTAATTTCTCTTTCAATGTAATGAAAAGCCCTCATTCTTCCTCTCTTTTGATCTCGGGTTGTTTACAGTAGAGACAATCTCTTATTAGGTGGATATACTCTGAGAGATAAGTGTGGTCATCATCAAATTACAGGGCTCTCAGACTGCAGTAATGGAAGTGAAATTTTACTTGTCCATCAAATTAGTGAATTCCTATAGGCACACCAAAACTTCTTTTTTCCCCCCAAATTGACTAATATAAAAATGCGTGATAAAATGGTGATTTGGAACAATAATTAGTATTCTCAGTAACAATCTGACACAACATCCTAAGGAGTCTTTAGACTGGTCTTATTCTATTATTTAAATAATTTGGAACTGTCAGGCTATAGCAAGCTTTTTTCATCCTTTCTTTTTTTTTTTTTTTTTTCAGTGAAGAAGTGCTTCTCAGCAGTAGCTGAACTGAATAATATGTATTTATCAGGTACCTGAGGGTAAACCCTAGCTTCCTACAAAATCATATTCCACAATTTAAACACCTATGTATTATAAACTAGACTAGAATTACCTTCACTGGGTGACCTATTAACAGAAGATGATTCTGATGATTTCTTTTTTAAAAAATAGCCTGTTTCTGAACCTTTCCTTCTCCAGTCAGTTTAAAGGCAGATGAATCCACAGTTATGTCCCAACAGTAAAGTTTTCTTAGGGTTTCTCTAAACAAGAAATCTAAGGAAAGTTAATCTGACTGAATTCAGTAACATATATTTGCAATTAAAATGTGTTTGCATTGTGTTTACATAAAAAGAAAATTAGGTCAAATTGACCAAAGGTACAAAGTTAAGCTCTGTGTAAAAGAGCCCTTAAGTAAACTGCTGTGCCAAGCCCCAGAAGTTCACTTTCCAAATGGGCCATTGTAACACTCAAACAGTGGACTTAAAGACCAGGAGTTTCTAGCATATAAACAATCAGCACAGTATTTTGGAATCTCAGATCAGGTTCTGTGTCAGAGGAGAGTCTTCCATATTAAATTTCTTTTGGGAGCAACTGGATTTGAGCAGAGTGAGCACGTCTCTTTCAGCAGAAAGAAAAGGCCCTTTTCCAAGTCCATGATTATTCTAAATCAAATCTTGAAAGAGCCTAGGGGATCAAGAGGCCACTTCCATTCAGATACACAGATGTGCTAATTAGCATTTTAGATCATTAAAGCCTTCAGACTGTAAAGTCCAACATTCAGACCTTGGAAACTCAGATGCTAACTCTAGGGAGTCCAAAACCCTGCAGTCATGTTTTGGGCCTTTTTCAGGAGAATTCTATTAGTTCTGGGAATCATTTAAAGCTCTTTATTCTTGCTAGTGCAGAGTGGCACCACAGATCCTTGATATATCTGCTTTATTTGGATTGATAGTTTAGGAATTTTTTTGACCTATCATCATTTGTAATCTAAGACAGAAGTTGCTTTATGGAGAGAGTCAATACAAAACATTTGGTGGTGATTATAACTCCTTTTCCATGATGATTCATAGAAGATAATTCTCTCAAATGTTAAAGGCTAGATTCCACCCACTCTCCTGTTAATTTCAGATGAAACATTAATAGCAATAATCACAGAGCTGGGCCTGAGGTGTCCTCCTTATTATCACAGTATCACAGTATCGCCAAGGTTGGAAGAGACCCCGAGGATCATTGAGTCCAACCTGTCACCACAGACCCCATGACTAGACCATGGCTCCAAGTGCCACGTCCAATCTCCTCATGAACACCTCCATGGAAGGTGACTCCACCACCTCCCTGGGCAGCACATTCCAATGACTCTTCATGAAGAACTTTCTCCTCACCTCGAACCTAAACTTCCCCTGGCGCAGCTTGAGACTGTGTCCCTTTGTTCTGCTGCTGGTTGCCTGGAAGAAGAGACCAACGCCCTCCTGGCTACAATCACCTTTCAGGTAGTTGTAGAGGGCAATGAGATCACGCCTGAGCCTCTGCTTCTCCAAGCTAAGCAATCCCAGCTCCCTCAGCCTCTCCTCATAGGGCTTGTGCTCAAGGCCTCTCACCAGCCTTGTTGCCCTTCTCTGGACACATTCCACACTGGTAATATTTGTCAATATTACTCAGCTTCCAGGCTATGATCCATGCTGTTGATCTCTTTCTGTTGTCTCTCCTGACTGAATGAATAACCAAGTGAACTGGAACAGCTTAAATATGAAGGGCTGGAAGCCTGCCCTATTTATTCCGTCCCTATACCTTCAGGCTTAAGACTTCCCATACCTTGTAATGAAGTAGATGGAAATGAGCCTTTATGTCCCACAAGAGCTTGGTGAGTACACACTAACAAGCTGCACAGAAGAAGAAAGAGGAATCCAACAGCTTTCTTCAGTGTTTTGGCATAGCACCTGGCTCCAAATGCTCTTTCAGGGCTGTAAATCCCAAGCTGAGTAATACCTGAAGAGGAATACAGTATAGAATGTGATCTGCTTTTCTGCATTTTCTATTTGCCCTCTCTGCTCACAGACTTATTCAAGGGACTACTTTAGGTAAACAACTATTCTGCAATGCCAAGGTGCTGCAGGAGCATTTTGTCAAATGACAAAACACTTGAGAGCTAAGCGCCTGTCTCGGTCTGGAAATACAGTTCTTTTAAATATTCCCATGTTGTGAAATTAGAGGCACAAACGAGGCCAAAATATCAACAACTAGACTATTTATTACATAAACAAAGTGGAAATAAGAAGGGGAGAGGGAGAAAATGGAGAGGGAGAGAGAGAAGTGAGAGAGAAGAGGAAAGGAATTATATTACCACACCCCTCACCCCCCCAAGACAGTTTGAGTCTGTGGAGGAAAGGTGCTGCAGATGTTGGGCTGGTACAGGAATGGTGCTGAGGCTCTGGCTGGAGAAGAGCTGTGGTCCTCTGGGCAGCCTGGGTTCCTTCTCAGCGGCATGGTCCATCTCCTGTGTTTTTTCTTCCTTTAATCATCCAGTCCGGGAGACACAGTCCCCTACATTTTTCTTCTGCATTTTTCTTCTTCTGTAGTGTCGTGGGATGGAAGGTAAGGCCGAGAAGCCTCCTCCCTTCCCCCTTGTAAAGTAAAAGGGAAAAAAAATTGACGGGAAAGGGAAAAAAAACTCGCAAGCTGAATTAGCAAAGCAGTGGAGCTATATTTACAAAGCGATGTAGGGTTTGCAGGGGATTATTTACAAATTTACAATATCTACAATATATACAAAGACATACAACAGAGTAACACAGAAATGAGAGTAATCCCTCTCGGCAGAGAGGGGTCCCCCACCTCCGCTCTCCCCTCTCTCCCCCCCTTTCCCCAGAATGGGAAAGAAAGAGAAAGGAAAGAGAGGAAAAAAAGTTAGAAGCAGTTCGTGTTAATTGGAAAGGAGTTAATATACAGGCCTGGTATCTTATTGGCCTCAAGGCCGAAGCCTTGGCAGAAAGCCCAGGACAGAAAGCTGTTGCCTGAAGAAGAGGCGGAAGCAAGACTGACTGAGAAGTGCTGGAAATGTCCAGTATAGTCCCAGCTCAGAAGTGCTTCCTCCCACTCATCCAATGAAATTAGTTTAGACTATTCCTTCCGTTTACCAACTTCCGTCCACCATATTCCCTTTCTTAAGGGGGCAACGTCAACCGGCCACATGTAGTCAGTAGTGGCTCCAGTCTTTTATACAGTTTTTAGTCCTTAGGTATGTGTCCAAGTATTGTCCCTCAGGAATTCAGGAGCCAGGAAATCATCCTTAGGTAAATATCCAGGTATCGTTCCCCCGGAAATCTTTCTGTGTATTTCTGTGTGTTTGGATGGAGGGGGGGGCCCTCTGCCTCCTCCATCCTCATCCACACAAGCCCCCACACTCATTACACATCAGGAAACAGGTGGTGAATCCATTGTGTCACCCTTCCCAGAGTACTTGATGGGTGGAGATTATCTTGTCTCATGCATATTCCCAAAGGTGGCCTAGGTCCATGGTTGTCAGGCCAGCTGTGGCCCAGTGAGCGATGTTATCTTTGCACCTTCCAAGAGTTGTTCCAGTGGCTCTGTCCAACACATATCAGCTATTGTCTGGGCAAGCAGCAAGTGATTTTATCTTTGTTGAGTCACACCAAGAGAGACAAACTTTGAGTCTCTCACAGCGCCCAAGAGTTAAGTCCCGCAATGCTTATCTGAAATTCTCTGTCCTTGATGGCATAAGATAGGCCTAAAGCATTTCCTTTCTGGACCTATATGGTTGTCTGAGCCAGACAGAGGTTGGCAGGCAAACTGTGAGGCAGAACAGGCCCCTGGAGATGAGGTGAGTGTTTCTCTACAAGAAGAATCTTCCTAGTCCTGTGAAATATCCACATCCTGTCACTCTGCTAACTAGCTCATTTTACAGACATACTGACATGGGAGTAGAGATGCCCAGAACATTAGCAACCACCTATGGGCAACGGAGATTGGAATCAATATGACTGACCAATATGATCGAGTATTGTTCCTTTATTGTTCCGGTGTTGCAGGCCTATGGTGCAGGCCTGTAGTGTGAGTATAGCACAGTAAAGTAAAGTGTAGAAGAAGAAGGGACAGGAAAGGCAGAAGTGCGTAGCAAGGGAACTTCTACAACTTATATAAACTCGGAGTGCCTTGTTGGCATGGCTTCATTGGTTCCCTACGAGTGGCCACACATTGCACTATTATAGATTGTTGGTCCAACTACTAACGACACGCAAGGTTTGTTGATGCAGGTGCATGTCCTGTTGTCCCAAGATAACTTTCCATGTTTATAGCTACCAGTGCCTTGTTTTAGTTACATGCTGCAGGCACAGCACTGTTTTGCTACACTGCTAGCTGGCTCTGCATTTATGCTGAGCATGGCCTACCACCATGTCAGGCTCTAGGCCTGCACTGCCAGATTGCTCACACTGCTCATTGCTGGCATTGCCTCAACCACCTAATGCAGTAGGCTAACCAGGCCCACCCGCAGTAGACTAATCCCCAGCCTTTTGCAGATCATTTCAGGTGGATATTTTAATTTTCCTTTGCAGTATGTTTCTCTACTCTTATATAAGGCACAGAATAAGCTAAACTGCAGACTGTCCCATGACAGGTTTTCTGTATTGCCTTTTGTACTAGTGTCTGGATCTCTGTTTCAGTGCATTCAGCTAATTACCTACAAACACATATGCCAACAGAACGACATTCTGGAGGTGATTCGGAGCAAGGACTCTGATATGTCCAATATCAGGACTTGATCCTTTTGGAACAACATGGATTGTATCTGCCTGTCAATGAAACATAATAAGGAACAAGAGCAATAGAGAATCAAAATAATTCTTCATTTTCCATTTTAAATGGGCAAGGTAGTATCATTAAAAATGGAGGGGAGGAAAGGAGAAAAGGAAAGGATGGAGAACAAAGATCTTTTTCTGTTTTCCTTCCTTGATCTTTCTTAATAGGATTAAAAGCTGATCTGTTCTGCAGAGAGGAAATCATCATCTGTGGCAAGCATGTGCCAGGCTTGTCTAGCATGACAGCAGGTTTTTCATTATTTTCAGCACCTGTGGAAGCTATGAATGATTCATGGCTTAAATGATTCACTATAAAAATATGGTAGACTGTCAGCTCATTTTGTGATGGGTTGATATTACTGCAGGGTTATTTTTATGAATTGGCAGTACACTGACAACTCAATTTGAAATATATATCTCTGAAATTCACTCACTGCAGCATTTCAGAAAAATAAGTCAGTTAGTAACTCTATGCATATCTGAACTCTGACTTTACTGAATTGGAGATTTGCATCAATTTCTTTTTTCCCCTCAAAGCTGCATATTCATTTCCACACGGAATTCTCTCGCATGACATGCCTGTGTAAAGAAACAGTTAATTTCTAACATTATCAGCTATTTTTAGCTTTAGGAAGGTTATATGAACTTTCCACATACTCCTTTACCTCATTCCAATCCTTCAGGCTACACAGATGGACCAATTCAGAATTAAAGAAACAACAGCTTGTATCAATCTTTTTTTTCCTATTCCTTCGTATGGGCTTTCTTGAATTCAACATAGCGTTGTCCTCCTCATGCCTCTTTTCCATATGGCATGTAGTTCAGGCACAAACATACTGCTGCTGACTTAACCATGTGGCTGTCACCATATTTTGTCATTTTACCTAAAAAAAAAAAAAAAAATTATACCTGAACAACCTGAAGGAAATTATTTCAAGGCTATAAAACACTTCTGAGAAGCTGGAAAGATTGGTAAAGGTTATTGCAGACAGATTTAAGTATTACATTTTGAGGGCCAAGATATGATTAAGTTTAATCATCTAAGTTTGTGTTGAAATTGTTGAAAACTTGTGAGATAAACACCTCAATTTCCTGAATGTGTGTACCTATGTGCAGTGCAAGAAGTTCCATTAAAATCACTGGAACTAATTTCCTGTATTAACCTTTGCAATCCTGGGACTTAGGCAGTCCTGTGATCATGCAACACTTAGAT
Source organism: Melanerpes formicivorus (assembly GCF_026170545.1). Classification (NCBI taxonomy): domain Eukaryota; kingdom Metazoa; phylum Chordata; class Aves; order Piciformes; family Picidae; genus Melanerpes; species Melanerpes formicivorus. The sequence continues at coordinate 159,274 of NW_027142660.1, read as the reverse complement.
AAAGACAGTAACTTGTGACAGGGGAACCAGTGACCTAATGCCAAATGCCAGGGCAAAAATGAAGGAAACAACAATAACACAAGGTCCACCCATGAGTTCTGAGTGAACTGGCAGGTGAAGTTGCCAAATCACTGTCCATCATATTTGAAAAGTCATGGCAATCTGGTGAAGTCTCTGTTGACTGGAAAAAGGGAAAGGTATCCCCCATCTTCAAAACAGGAAAAAAGATGACTCCCAGAAACTATAGGCCAGTCTGTTTCACCTCTCCGCCTGGCAAGATCATGGAGTAGATCCTCTTGAAGTCTTGGCTAAAGCATATGGAAAATGATGAAAAAGGTGACTGGTGTTAACCAACATGGCTTGACCAAGGGCTTGACCAAGGGCATGCCTGGTGAATTTGGAGGCTTCTGTGATGAAGTTATAGCATCAGCGGATAAGGGAAGAGAAACTGATATCATCTACCTAGACTTGTGATAAAGAACTTGATACTGTCCCAGATGATATCCTGGTCACCAAATTGGAAAAGCATAGATTTGAGGGGTGGACCACTCATTGGATAAGGAATCAGATGGATGGCTGCATTTAGAGAATTGTGATCAATGGCTCAATGTCCAAATAGAGACCAGAGATAAGTGGCATCCCTTATGGGTCGATACTAAGACCAGTGCCATTTAATATCTTTATCAGTGATATGGAGAGTGGGATTCATAGTATCATAGTATCAGTCAGGGTTGGAAGGGATCACAAGGATCATCTAGTTCCAACCCCCCTGCCTTGGGCAGGGACGCCCCACACTAAATCAGGCTGGCCAGAGCCTTGTCCGGCCTGGTCTTAAACACCTCTAGGGACGGGCCCTCAACCACCTCCCTGGACAACCCATTCCAGGGCTTCACCACTCTCATGGGGAAGAACCTCCTCCTCACATCCAGCCTGAATCGCCCCACCTCCAGCTTCATTCCATTCCCCCTAGTCCTATCACTACCTGAGATCCTGAGAAGTCCCTCCCCAGCCTTCCTGTAGGCCCCCTTCAGATACTGGAAGGCCACAATTAGGTCACCTCAGAGCCTTCTTTTCTCCAGACTGAACAGCCCCAACTCCTTCAGTCTGTCCTCGTAGGAGAGGTGCTCCAGCCCTCTGATCATCCTTGTGGCCCTTCTCTGGACACCTTCCAGCACGTCCATATCCCTCTTGTAATAGGGGCTCCAGAACTGGACACAGTACTCCAGGTGGGGTCTCCCCAGAGCTGAGTAGAGGGGGAGAATCACCTCCCTTGACCTGCTGGCCACACTTCTGATGCAGCCCAGGATCTGATTGGCTTTGCGAGCTGCAAGTGCACATTGAGAGCTCATGTTGAGCTTTTTGTCCACCAGCACCCCGAAGTCTCTCTCCTCAGGGCTGCTTTCCAGCCAGTCACTGCCCAGCCTGTATTTGTGCCTGGGATTGTGGTCTGGTTGACACACTGAAGGGAAGAGATGCCACCCAGAGGGACTTGGACCTGCTTGAGAAATGGGCCCAAACCAACCTCATGAAATTCAACAAGGTCAAGCGCAAGGTCTTACATCTGGGTTGGGACAATCCCAAGCACAAATATAGGCTGGGTGAGGAGTGGCTTGAGACCAGTCTGGAGGAGAAAGGCTTGGGGGTGTCAGCTGATGAAAAAGTCCACGAGCCAGCAATGTGTTCTTGAAGCCCAGAAGACTAATTGTGTCTTCAGCTGTATCAGAAGTATGACAAACAGGATAAGGAAGGTGATTCTGCCCATCTAGCCTGTCTTGTGAGACCACACCTGGAGTACTGTGTCCAGTTCTGATGCCCCCAGCATAAGAGGGATATGGAGCAAGTCCAGAGGAGGGCCCTGAAGATGATCAGAGGGCTGTGACACATTGTATATGGGGACAGGCTGGGAGAGTTGGGGAAATTCAGCCCGGAGAAAAGAAGGGTCTGGGGAGACCTTAGAGCTGCCTTCTAGTAACTGAAGGGGGCCTACAATAAAGCCAGGAAGGTACATTTTACAAAGGCTTGTGGTGATAGAACGAGAGGGAAACTCGAGAAGGATAGATTTAGACTAGATATTAGGAGAATACTGGAACTTGTTGCCCAGGGAGGTCATGTATTCCCCCTCCCTGAAGGTGTTCAAGGCCAGGTTGGAAGAGGCCTTGATCGACCTGGTCTAGTGGCAGGTGTCCCTGACCATGGCAGGGAGGTTGGTTTAAGGTCCCTTCCAATGTAAACCATTCCATGAATCTATGAATATCTAAGAGAGTTTCTAATAAAATCCTGCTTACTGTATAATCTTTATTTTTAGAGATTAATCCCTTAAAATAATTGGTATCTTGTGAAAAATAGAAGAGGTGCTGGAAAGCAGTAAGTGTTGCAATGGCAAAACTCCTTAGTGGCAAGTACCTTTTTCTGGGTGAAATGAAGGCAGCAAGATATACATTGGAACAAGAAGCCTCCTTTTAAAACAGAACATTTTTTCAACTCCTATATTCCCTCCAAATCAATGGGTACTTTTAATATGATCTTATTAAAGTTGAGATTTCACAGCAGGTATAAAAAAAAGTATCTCCCAAAAGAGAAAAACTGTGATTTTGGTCTAAGTATGGATGTTGTCTCATGGACATGAAAGTCAGGAAAACCACCTTAAAAAGCAGTGAATCAAACTGAAGAGACTTTCAGAGAAATGATTCAGGGCCTAGATATAAAAACATTTTTTAAAAAAATTACTTCATTAATGATATACAAGAAAAAATAGTGAAAACAATGGCAAATATATGTTAGGGAATAAATTTCCACTGGTGGGGAAGTCAGTAAAATGAGTTTACACTACTTCTCTGTACCCAGGTCCTAAAGGTCATATAAATTATGGCAAATTTGGTATGTATCAAAAGTCACAAGTGGTGAAGTCAGATTGTTCTGAACTATCTACGTGCCGGGTTCTACACATTGGCCACAAATATCCCATGCACTGCTACAGGCTGGGGTTGGAGTGGCTGGAAAGCGGCCAGGCTAAAAGGGACCTGGGGATACTGGTTGGCAGTAGGCTGAACAGGAGCCAGCAGTGTGCCCAGGTGGCCAAGAAGGCCAATGGCATGCTGGCCTGCATCAGGAACAATGTGGCCAGCAGGAGCAGGGAGGTCATTCTGCCCCTGTACACTGCACTGGTTAGGCCACACCTTGAGTCCTCTGTCCGTGTCCAGTTCTTGGGCCCCTCAGTTTAGGAAAGATGTTGACTTGCTGGAACGTGTCCAGAGGAGGGCAACAAAACTGGTGATGAGTTTGGAGCACAAGCCCTATGAGGAGAGGCTGGGGGAGCTGGGGTTGCTTAGCCTGGGAAAGAGGAGGCTCAGACAAGACCTTATTGCTGTCTACAACTACCTGAAGGGAGGTTGTAGCCAGGTGGGGGTTGGTCTCTTCTCCCAGGCAACTAGCACCAGAACAAGAGGACACAGCTCAAGTTGTGCCAGGGGAGGTTTAGGCTGGATGTTAGGAAGAAGTTCTTCACAGAAAGACTGATTTGCCATTGGAATGTGCTGCCCAGGGAGGTGGTGGAGTCACCATCCCTGGAAGTGTTCAAGAAGGGATTGGACGAGGCACTTGGTGCCATTGTCTAGTAGTCATGAGGTCTTGGGTGACAGGTTGGACTTGATCTTTGAGGTCTTTTCCCACCTTATTGATTCTATGAAAACTAATTATTTGTCTTTATCAGAAAGCACAGCCTGGAATATGTTCCATAATTCTGAATTGACATGTTCCCACAGACCCATGCATGATATCTGTCCTTAATTCATACATTTTCTTATACATTAGTCATTTAGTTTTTAATCATATTGGAGTGACTTTTACTCCCAATTTAAAAAAAAAAAAATAAAAATTAAAAACCTTTTTTCCTCTTAAGGCAATTATTCCCTCCATGTTTCAGATGACAAATAGGGACATAAATTTAATTTCAAACCCAGGGGTAAAACGTGTGAGTTTGCAATCCCTTTGAAATTACACAGGAAATAGTCATTGCTATTAGATTGGGTATTTGAGTTCTCCAAGCAGATTAAAGTAAGTTTTTCTGATTAGAGTCACTGAAAATTTAATATCTTAAGAAGCATCTAGAAATCATACTTTGTTGGCAATGCAGTTAATGGGTGATATATCTTCAGAGACTACTGTCGGTAAATGTCTGCATTGCAGTATTGATTATTTACTAATCGAGGTCAAAATTATGTAGACTGAGTGATGTCACTGACATTAACTCAGCAATGTCCTAGGTCTTATTTCTCTTTCTCTTAGAAATCCGGGCATTTGCTAATGCAGCTTTCATGATTTCATAGTTTCATAGTTTCATAGTTTCATTCAGGGTTGGAAGGGACCACAAGGATCATCTAGTTCCAACCCCCCTGCCTTGGGCAGGGACACCCCACACTAGATCAGGCTGGACAGAGCCTCATCCAGCCTGCTCTTAAACACCCCCAGGGACGGGGCCTCGACCACCTCCCTGGACAACCCATTCCAGGGTTTCACCACTCTCATAGTGAAGAACCTCCTCCTCACATCTAGCCTGAATCTCCCCACCTCCAGCTTCATTCCATTCCCCCTAGTCCTATCACTACCTGATATCCTGAGAAGTCCTTCCCCAGCCTTCCTGTAGGCCCCTTTCAGATACTGGAAGGCGACAATTAGGTCACCTCGGAGCCTTCTCTTCTCCAGACTGAACAGCCCCAACTCCTTCAGTCTGTACTCATAGGAGAGGTGCTCCAGCCCTCTGATCATCCTTGTGGCCCTTCTCTGGACACCTTCCAGCATGTCCATATCCCTCTTGTAATAGGGGCTCCAGAACTGGACACAGTACTCCAGGTGGAGTCTCAGCAGAGCTGAGTAGAGGGGGAGGATCACCTCCCTCGACCTGCTAGCCACACTTCTCCTGATGCAGCCCAGGATCTGATTGGCTTTGCGGGCTGCAAGTGCACACTGAGAGCTCATGTTGAGCTTTTTGTCCACCAGCACCCCCAAGTCTCTCTCTTCAGGGCTACTTTCAAGCCAGTCACTGCCCAGCCTGTATTTGTGCCTGGGATTGCCTCGACCCAGATGCAGGACCCTGCACTTGCTCTTATTGAACTTCATGAGGTAGGCTTGTGCCCACCTCTCCAGCCTGTCAAGGTCCCTCTGGATGGCCTCCCTTCCCTCCAGCATGTCTGCTGCACCACACAGCTTGGTGTCATCAGCAAACTTGCTGAGGGTGCACTCAATGCCACTGTCCATGTCACCCACAAAGATGTTGAATAAGACAGGTCCCAGGACTGATCCCTGAGGGACTCCGCTTGTCACTGGCCTCCACTGGGACATGGAGCCATTGACAGCCACTCTTTGGGTGCGGCCATCAAGCCAGTTCCTTATCCATCTAGTGGTCCACCCATCAAACCCATGTGTCACCAGTTTGGAGACCAGGATGTGGTGTGGGACGGTGTCGAAGGCTTTGCTCAGGTCCAGGTTCCCTCCATTCCTACAAATGGTAGGTCAGCTACTTGTCTGCATTATCTTTGTCGTTAAATTTTTTTCAGCTTATGTGGGAAGAGGTTGTTTTTGGATAGCTTTGGAAGACTATAGGGAAGATTTGCCTTCGCCCAAATTAGAGAAAGCTATGTTTTGTCTTTGACTCTGAGGGGAATGTAAACACTTTGTAATCAAAGGAGTGAAACTAGGCAGAATTTGGATGTGTTAAAATACTGTTTTGTTATTTTGACCTATTGTATGCCTTAATTACACCCATGCCAGTAGAAAATAACCAATTAAGACGTGACACATGTGCCTTCTGATAGACTATATAACTTAATGTAATAAACGTCTTCGCCTGCTTACATCTTGTCCTGGAAGCATTGCTCTGGGTGATCAGAACATCTATCTAACAACAAACTTACCTGCCTTGTGCTTTATGTTAGAGTGCTTCAGGGGCTGCAGTGGCTGGGCAGAGCTGTGTGGAGCTGGAGCAGGGACTGATTCCTAAGGTGTCTGAGAGAAGGGGTTCTGGGCCATGGGCAAGAGGCTGTTAGTCGCCTCAGGGCACTGACTGATTATTTATCACTTGCTCACTACATTTTATTAAGGTGTTAAAAAATAGTGATTCAAAACATACATATAATCTCATTCTCCTTCCTGTTCTGTGACATTTGAGTCTTCTCTGGATCTTGTTCAAAACTTGTTTGCACAAACCAGCAGTGGCCTGAAAATGAGATTTCTATCTGACTATGTTGAGGTTAGTGACACCTTAATATTTCTGGGGACAGTAAAGAAAACAAGTTATTTGAAAGCATCAGCATGCTTGCTGTTGACAAAAGCAAAACTCATGTAGAAAATATTTTCTAAAAGACTCAATATTTAAATGAGGTTTAAATATTTAAACTAAGACTGCAAATATATTTATGAAAAGATCAAACTGACTCTTAAATACAAATAAGTATGTATCATTTTTGTTATCTGAGATCAGATGTTGAGGCACTCTCAGACTGGGAGAACTATTTGCAGGGGAATAGATATTTTGGTTTTGGTGAAGCTGCATTCTCTAACATAAAAATATTAGTATTCTCATGATGGGAAGATGGTTAACATGTACTCAGATATAATCACAAGGCATAGGTGATGAAATTATTCTATCCAAAAGACAGTATTGAAAACCTGAAGGAACTCCTGGATCCACAGATGTTCAAGAGAGTTCTACCACTGACTTCAAAAGAGACAGGATTTCTCCTCTGCAGCAAAGCTATCTGTTCACAGTTTACAGGTGGGAGATAAACACTTTCTTTATTTATTTCCCTGGGCTTTGAATAAGACTCACAACTTGCAAAAAAAACACCTAGTGATGGCACACAAGCCTGCTTTCCCCACTGGAGGACACCTACACTTGAAGCACAATGTTACGAACAATAAATGGTTCAGGCACAATTTGAGGCAAAACCTTCATGCTGAAATTCCTGACTCCGTGTTCACAAAATAACAACAGGCATTCTGTTGCTGAAATGTCACAAATAATGACATTGTAGATGAAATAACAGCTCTCTAACCTTATTTTAACAAAGGAATATCTTCTAAGCTCAAGGGGGAAAACAAGGAATAGTAAGAAAATGCTCACAGACAGATGTGAACAAAGTGAACAAAGAAAGACCATCTCTCCCTCAGCAGTGCCAGAATCTCTTGGTATCTCTAAAGTTAATGAAAACACAATTCAAAGATAGTCCTCGGGTTAAAATTTGTTACACAGTTTTTCTTTCTCTAGCACTGTCATTTGCTGCACAAAGGTGTCCCAGAAGTCATTACTATTTCAGCATTCAATTTATTCAAGACAAAATAAAATAAAAGTTCACAGTCAAGTACTGCCTGTATCTTATGGCCAGTTCAAATACAGCTTTTATTAAAACAAAATTGACCAAATTATGTTACTTCTACCTAGAAGCAGGCAAAATAGTTTTGACAATTAGTTAATTTATTAAAGTCTGTACTTAGGTTATCACAAATATTTGTAAATTCATATTTTTCCCAGAAAAAAATATCTGAATGTAGCAGTTTGGGCCAGGTGCCCCCTGCTGCACCCACATGAGAAACACCTCCCGTGTCCTGAAGAGTCCAGCCCAGAGGGTGGACACAGGAAACTGCATATTTCATCCCATATGTCCTGTTACCTACAAAAAACACCTGTGGGGGTCTTGCACTTCTTGTTTCTTCCCTCACCACTACCTGGTAATGGGGGAAGCTCTCTCCCAGCCTCTTGGGCTAGGCCCAAGACCAGGGTGAAGCGCAATCTCAGATCTGGACAGATGAGATTAGCCTAACAGTGGAGGGGGAAGGGGAGAAGAAAGAGCCCTGGGGTTTTTGGATGTACCCTCAGGTGGGGATGGGATGTTTCTGGGTGTGCTTTGGGATCTCTTTTGTCACTGGGCTTGTGGTTCTCTGTAAAACATTCACTGCTTTTCCATTTAAACTTTCCCCACTTTTTGCAATCCGTATATCTGAGTTTCATTTTTGCCCGGAGCGGGGTTTGGCCTCAACCCATCACACTGAATTACAGTAAAACAGATTGGAGAACAAGAGATGAAGAATTCCTGAAGAAAAATTGGAAACCTTGAGTGATATTCATATTGCAAAAAGGAGATCTGAATTCAAGCATGTTACCTTGAAGTTCCTTTACATAGAAATATAATTATTTTTTTTTTCTGCTCTTTTAATAAAATGTGCAAACAGTTGTGGAAAGACAGTGACTTCACATATCTGAAGAGGAATTTAGAGGAAGACCATATCAAAATCTCATTTTGATCAAGTATGTGATGACTGAGCTTCCTCAAATCTTCCAAGACACATGTTCAGATCTCCTTTCCCAGTCTGGCAATTGGGAACACAGCTAGATATTAAATGGACTTTAAAAAAAGAAAACACAAGTCCAAATCTCTATCTTTTCAAGTCACAACTTTCAATATTTCCTTACTTTTGATTTCTTAAAAGCATCTGTTGATGAATCATTTTCTATCAGATTAAGAACTATTTCTTCAAAAACTAAAAGTGAATGACTGTGCTAATTAAGAAAAAAAATATATTTTATTTCAGTCTGATAAACAAAGTCTCATAGAATCATGGAATCATAGAATCAATAAGGTTGCAAAAGACCTCAAAGATCATCAAGTCAAACCTGTCACCCAAGACCTCATGACTACTAGACCATGGCACCAAGTGCCACATCCAATCCCCTCTTGAACACCTCCAGGGATGGTGACTCCACCACCTCCCTGAGCAGCACATTCCAATGGCTAACAACTCTGTCTGTGAAGAACTTTCTCCTCACCTCGAGCCTAAACTTCCCCTGGCGCAGCTTGAGACTGTGTCCTCTTGTAATAACCACTATTTCTTTGGATCAAGCCCATTTTTATCCCCTGCAAATGCTTTGGATTCAGTGTTGAAATGTTTTTCACATAACTTTATGTGGTCTATGAAGTATTCATCTGGATGTACCTTGCGAGTTTACCTGATTTTGAGTAAGAAGTTCAAAGGATAAGCCTTGAGTAAGTAATTCAAAACAGATAATATTTAATTCAGAGTCAATTCTCATGCAGAGAGGTTAAGGCCTTGAAGGAGAGATGGCTTTAAGCTTTCAATTACAGAATCTTCTACAGTGGGAGGAGTGAGTATTTGCATCATTTCTTCCCATTGGCTCTTCAACATTTGCAATATTACAGAAGCATGAAGTCTGTGGCCATTTTCCTGCCAGAGCTACTGAGAGCAGCAGCATTGATTCTGTGTAGCAGAGTGAAGGAAGTGGGACACTTCCCCTGCACAGCCAGTTGGCAAATTCTATCCCCTGTGGACCATTAACTCTGATCTTCAGCGTTCTTGCACACTTGCTCTTCTCCCATTCTAACAAGCACAGCCTGGTCAGTTATTTAAATGCTGCATACCTCTGAGAAGCTCTTTCTGCAAAGCTGCTGATGGATTTGATAAAAGCCCCAAGGAACTTTGTAGCAGGCTGTTCTGCCTGGGTAAAAGCATCCAGAAACCACATCTCCTTTCTCTGTCTATAGTCCACCATTTTACTGGTCTCTGGTCATTTCAGGAAGGAAGAAATTTATTCTGAGTTTTGCTGAAGAAATTCACTGTGCTCTTTTCAAGATGCATTGGAAGATGGCCTTTGAATGAGAAATGCAAAGCCTGTGACTTTTCAAATGATGGATTTCAGTCATGAGTTGCAGATGATTCTGTATTTCTGTATATTTAGGGGTACTAATTTAGGGGTACTGTATTTCTATTTAGGGGTACTGATTGACAGCTGGCTGAACATGAGTCAGCATGTGTGCCCAGGTGGCCAAGAAGGCCAATGGCATCCTGGCCTGCATCAGGAATAGTGTGGCCAGCAGGAGCAGGGAAGTCATTGTGCCTCTGTACTCAGCACTGGTTAGGCCACACCTGGAATACTGTGTCCAATTCTAGGCTAATCAGTTTAAGAAGGATGTTGAGATACTTGAACATGACCAGAGAAGGGCAACAAGGCTGGTGAGAAGTCTTGAGCACAAGCCCTATGAGGAGAGGCTGAGGGAGCTGGGATTGTTTAGCCTGGAGAAGAGGAGGCTCAGGGGAGACCTTATTGCTGTCTACAACTGCCTGAAGGAAGGTTGTAGCCAGGCGGGCGCTGGTCTCTTCTCCCAGGCAACCTGCACCAGAACAAGAGGACACAGTCTCAAACTGCACCAGGGAAAGTTTAGGCTTGGGGTGAGTAGAAAGTTCTTCATAGAGAGAGTCGTTAGCTGTTGGAATGGGCTGCCTAGGGAGGTGGTGCCTTCACCATCCCTGGAGGTGTTCAACAGGGGCTTGGACATGGCACTTGGTGCCATCGTTTAGTAGTCATGAGGTCTTGGATGACAGGTTGGACTTGATGATCTTCAAGGTATTTTCCAACCTCTCTGATTCTATGATTCTATTACAAAGATAGCAAATACATATTTCAAAGATTAAAGGCCTTCTACTTTCGAGCTTCATTTGACTTAAACATGCGAAACTCATGCTAAAAAATGCAGATGCAGCAAACCTGTCAAGAATAGAAATTTGATTTACACTGACAAAATTTAGAATTTTATATTACATGCTGAGCAGTAAAAAAGGCAAAGGTTTTTGTCTTGGGCCAAATTAATCTTTCACTGCAACAGTGTTACTGAAAAAAATCCGAAGAAACTATTTCATTATTTATAACAAAAATGAGTTGGGTTTTTTTTCTTCTGGGAAATATCTCCCTTGTAATGGTGTCCCATGTGATATGTGGGGACATGTTTCAATATTTGGTACTGTCACATCCCAGTTGACCTAAGATGGAGGAAGGACAAAGGAATGACTCAGATTCAATTATTTCCTTGTGTCGAATTAAGGAGTATTCCACCATAGGCCCATACAAAAAGACATTTAATTTTAGCTGCCTGACTAAAGTAATACACATGTATACATGCATATATATAGACACACACATGCATATATCTACATATACATATATATATATGTATATGTGTATATATATATATATATATATATATATATATATATATATATATATAACTGTCTAAGAGAAACAGGGAGAAAGAGACTAAGTAAAGATCTGGATCACTATCCAGGGTTCCAGCAATGTCTTTCCTGAGTCCTGTTCCTTGCATCTTCAGTGGTGTGCACACACCTGCCAATATGTTCAGGTCCTTTTTATTCCTTGCTGAAAGGGGTGTTGCTTCATGGCTTTGAGTTATTCCGTAATTTGCATGGAAAGTGCTGGAAGGCACATAGAAGGAAAGGCAGCATGAATACTTTCTGCTAACTGAGTTGGGGGAAAAAAAGACCTTTTATTTATTAACCTTTGCACATTATGCAGCAAAAGTCCTTATCTTGGTGGAAAATACACAAACTAGGTAAGGGGGCAAAACCCTCCTGAGCTGAGAAATTTTGTTCCTTGTCTTAACTGAAAAGCACTGAAAAGCCTGTAGTACTGGACTGTAGAACAGTGTTTTATGCAAAGAGGATTTGCTCTCCTGATGAAGTACAGGAGCTGGTACTTCCCACAACTACAGCAGGAACTGTAACTTAGAGGCCCTGGTCATCTTCAGTTTACTAGTACATTCCCTCTTCAATTGGAGTAGCAGAATAATTTAGGCTAAAAGAGCCTCTGAAGGTTTTCTAGGTTAACTTCCTATGCAAAGCAAGGCCAACTTCAAGGTCAGATCAGATTTCTCAGGGACACACTCAGTTTTTGCATACTGTATGTGTTACAACCTTCTCATCTCCGTTTTTGAATAAACTTGGATGCTGAGTTAGGTGAAGGTCTGGTTTGACACAGTGCATCCTTTCCTGCATTTTTATTCAAATAGGTGTTATTTGCTTAGTATTCTTAGTGTAGCAGTGCTCTCCTAGGAGCATAGGAACGGTACCTGACTTTGCTTGCAAGAGCTTTTTTCTTTTTCAAACCAACAGAGCAAGGAGGCTATGCAGATTCCTTGCTCTCAGGAGGAGTCCTATCGGCAAGTCGTCAGTTTTACACACATGCTTTGTGACAAGAAGGTAAAAAGCTAAAGCATAAGCTTGCTTGTCATGGGTGAAGTAGTAAGTGTTAATTGGGCTGAGACAGTGGACGTTCAGAGTCTGCAGGAATTTTCCCCTATTTTCTGAATGCAAATCTCATACTTCTGCTTAAAAGGATTATTCTTTCTACTCCCTCTTTTGGTAGACAGTGTTTGAAAACATTGATAATGCCACTTACTTGAACTCTCTGGTCAGTTCCCTCTGAAATAGAGGCAGAAACCTTTCAGGACCTCAACTAAGAAATAGCTAGCCAGCTGTGTGTCAAAAAGAGAATGAGCCAACTACAGGGGAATCACAAAAGCTGTAATCATAATGACAACTTTTGGTTGAATCATATATTAATTACAGTTTCTTGTGTATAATTAATATATGATTCAACCAAAACTTGTAGTTCATGTAGATTTCTTCACTGTTTTCCTTTAATATTGCCCAGCAGTCCTGTGCATGAGGCAAATTTTTTAAAAAAAACCCAAACACACAAAACCAAAAAGTCCCAAACCCACCAGAGGGATGGGATGTAATCCAGAGGAACCTGGACAAGCTGGAGAGGTGGGCCCAGATGAAACTCATGAGATTCAACCAAAGCAAGTTCAGGTTTCTGCACCTGGGCCACAACAATCCTCGCTATCAAATATAGGCTAGAGGATAAGGTGATAGAAAGCAGCCCTGTGGAAAAGGACTTGCGTGCTGAAGGATGAGAAGCTGGACATGAGCAGGCAGTGTGCAATTGCAGCCCAGATGGCAAATCACATCCTGGGCTGTATCAAAAGATGCATTGACAGCAGATCCAAAGAGGTGATTCTGCCACTTTACTCTGGTGAGACCTCACCTGGAGTACTGCTTCCAGGTCTGGAGCCCTCAATATAAGAAGGACATGGACCTGATGGACTGGGTCCAGAGGAGTGCCAAGGAAAATGATCAGGGGGTTGGAGCACCTCTGCTACAAGGACAGGCTGAGGGAGCTGGGGTTGTTTAGCCTGGAGAAGAGGAGGCTCCAGGGAGACCTCTCTGCAGATGTTTTTATGATTGAATGAAAATAGATTCTAATCCATAAACAGGAAGATACTTAAGGTTCTATCTGGAGTAGTTTGAAAGATTTAACATTTTGGTAGGTGGATTATTAATATGAGAGAAATATTTGCTAGTAAATGAAGGAATAAAAAATTTGTTGGTGGGCTTTGTGTTGTTTTGGGGTTGTTTTGGTGTTTTATTTTTGGTTGGTTGTTTTTTTAACCAGTAGAAGTGATTCATATTGAATTAATAATGAAACTGAAGGGATAAATGTTAAGTTGAATAATCTGGGAAGAATTTCTACCAATGAGTATTATAGAATATGTTCTTAAGAGGTTGTGGTGCAATGTCAAATTCTTGAGTAATCTAAAATCTAAGTCACACTTTCTCTAACTCTGAAAATCTATGAGAGTCAGTCCAGAAGCCTTTCCATCTTTAATTGCCTTGATTTACGTGAAGCTAGTCTCCACCTTCTGGAGCCGCAAATCTCAAAAGTAAGCAGAGGCTCTTTCATGCTTACCTTAACTCTGTACAATACAAAAGGCCACTTGTAGGACGACACTGTACAGTACTATATATCCTAAGATACTCAGAAGCTGCTAAAGAAGCAAAATGTCAACTTTTAAAATTCAAGAGGATATTTTTCTTTGGGCTACCACATTATAGCAGTAATTTAGCAAAACACATTTTTGTAAACTAAAGAACACTTTGTGGCAGAATGCATTACTTTCAAGCTCCCTCTAACTTTGTTTTTCAGAGGGATCAGAAGAGCCAAAGAGAGTATTTTTGTCATTCCTTAGAATCACAGGCATTTCCCTCAACTGAAATTGACATACAGGTTTCCAACTACTGAGGACAGGGCTAAGCAAATGACATGTTCTTCTATTTGTTCAAAACATACTTTGTCTGTGGTTGACACATCTGTATTTATTTTAGGCAAAAATGTAGCAGCCTTGATGTTTTTTCCTTTCCTTTATCCCAGAGATACATGTTCTTTAACTGGAAGTTTACCAGCAGAAGCAAACCGATTACAAAAACACCAGTACCAAATTCTAAAACAGAGGTCAGTATTTGATCTGCAACCACTTAGATGGGGACAGTGTCACAGAATCATAGAATCAACAAAGTTGGAAAAGACCTCAAAGATCATCAAGTCAAACCTGTCACCCAAGACCTTATGACTGCTAAACCATAGCACCAAGTGCCACATCAAATCCCCTCTTGAACACCTCCAGGGATGGTGACTCTACCACCTCCCTGGGCAGCCCATTCCAATGGCTAACAACTCTCTCAATGAAGAACTTTCTCCTCACCTCGAGCCTAAACTTCCCCTGGTGCAGCTTGAGACTGGTTTTATCATGGTACAGTATGTTTTTTAAGCCATCAGCTGAGCAAGAAGATCTTTGCATGCATAAAGTGGCCTATAATTACATTGCTCAGTCTATTCTGACAGAAATTAAATAGATTATTTGTTAAGAAGTCAGTCTAGCATAATGTGAAAGGTGCAACATGCTGTTTAGTTGAAGCGCGTGTGATTCATTATTGTGCCAGGATATGACGTCTGGGTTTTGGTGGGTTTTGTTTTGGTTTGTGTTTTTTTAGTTGGTTGGTTGGTTTTTTTTTAATACTGTCCTTATATATCTAATGGCAATTATACAGAAAAAAAAATATTCTTAGTTTTTGCAAATAGAATAGAATAGAATAGAATAGAATAGAATAGAATAGAATAGAATAGAATAGAATAGAACAGAATAGACCAGACCAGACCAGACCAGACCAGACCAGGTTGGAAGAGACCTTCAAGATTATTGCATCCAACTCATCATCCAACACCATCTAATCAACTAAACCATGGCACCAAGCACTCCATCACAAGGCCTATGAGGAGAGGCTGAGGGAGCTGGGGTTGCTTAGCCTGGAGAAGAGGAGGCTCAGGGGAGACATTATTGCTGTCTACAACTACCTGAAGCGAGGTTCTGGACAGGCGGGGGCTGATCTCTTTTCCCAGGCAACCAGCATCAGAACAAGAAGACACAGTCTCAAGCTGCACCAGGGGAGGTTTAGACTGACTGTTAGGAAGAAATTCTTCATAGAGAGAGTGATTTCATATTGGAATGGGATGCCCAGGCAGGTTTAAATCATACTGAGCCAGGCATATCTGTTTATACACGATGGCAGGAAAATGATCAATTTGCCATGGTAAGCAGGCGTTTTTGTTTCCTACTGGAAGCAGTGACAGTAACTACCTCATTGTTTTTCTGTTTAACACAATTAGAGAAGAAAAAGAAAAGTTAAGTGTACAAAGAGGACTATCTTTTCTACTCATTACTGTTTTCTAAATTATGCTAGAGCAGTGTCTTAAGTAACACGACTGGAGAAACTGGAAAAAATCATAGATCTATATCCAGTATTCAATTACATGGCAACTTCAGTAGCTTCATTAGCACAGCTGTGTCAATACTGGGGGAAAAGTTGGGAGAAGTATCTTTTGGCAATGTTAGCCTTTTGGAAAACTCTGAGGATCTTTTAATATCTAGATGAATATCATATGCCAGGCTTAAAAGAGGTAAAGATATATTTTAAAATAATTCCTCTTTAAGTACACAAAAGACTTTGGAAACAGGTAACATTATATATCATGCAATAAAAAGTGGTCACAGGTTTCTGAAAGAGCTATGACATCTGTTCATCAACAGTTACAAACATCACACTTTCACGTTATTAATTTCTGTTATTGACTACATTAGCACAGATGGGACAAAATCTTTAGTTTGGAAGAGCACAGGCACATTTATTCCTCTTAAATATGATCTTCAGAGTCACTCCTTCCCTCTATCCTCCTCTGCATTAAACACAGCAAAACTGGAAGTAGACTCAGACCACAACCATCGAGGCAGCAGCTTTCCCACTCATTGGAATGCAGAGAATGGGGTGCATGAGGGAAGGAACATGGTCAGACAGCTGGGAGTGTTGGCCATTGGTGTGGGAAGGTGTGGTGGTTTTTTTTTTTCAGTGTCTCTTGTTTGGCAAACAGGAGCAGGCAAACAGGTAGAGATGGAATCCACTCGGACAAATGTGGTAACCTCTTCTAAAAAGGACACAGCAACCCAGACAACAGTGCCACAGACACGTGTGGCTGTCCATGTCTCTGGTTGCAGGAAATTCCACAGCCCATCTCTGATACTGGATGATAGCATTAACAAGCGTGCAAGGCATGGACAAGCAGATGACTGTGCTTGGTATGGTGGCTGAGCTACAAGATGACATTGAAAGATTACAAAGTAACAGAGACTCTCAGGAGGAGATAGATTGATGAAGTCGTACTCTACCGTCCCTGAGGCAGGTACATCAGGAGACGCATGAAGAAAAAGAGTCTTGTGCTCTCCTGCCATCAGGCTAGCAAAAACAAAAAAGAAGATGAGGGAAGGTGGAAGCAGGCTCCAGCTTGTGATTGCAGGCATCCGAATGGCATTGTATGTTAAAGAGTGCTTTGACTGCCTCAAATTCAGTGTTAGACACACCAAGGTTGAATGCCTATGGATAAGGATAAAGGGAAAGCCAACGAGGCTGATATCCTGGTGGGAGTCTGCTACAGACCACCTGACCAGGATAAAAACACCAATGAGAGCTTCTTTCAACAACTTGGAGATGTCTCACATCCCCTAGACCTTGTTGTCATCAGGGACTTCAACTTTCCAGATGTCTGCTGGAAGTACAACACAGCAGAAAGGGGACAGTTCAGGAGGTTTCTGGAATGTGTGGTAACAACTTCCTCATGCAGCTGGTAAATGAGCCTGCCAGGGGTAATGCCCTGCTAGACCTACTGTTTAAAAACAGGGAAGAGCTGGTGGAAGATGTGGTGGTTGAAGGTTGGCTGGGGCACAGCGACCACGATATGATAGAGTTTTCAATGTGTGGTGAAGTTAAGAGGGCTGTCAGCAAAGCCTCTACCTTGGACTTCCAGAGGGCTGACTATGATCTATTCAGGGTGCTGACTTGGAGAGTCCCTTGGGAAGCAGCCCTCAAAAACAAAGGGGCCTGGGAAGGCTGGGCTTACTTTAAGAATGAAGTCAGGAAGGTGCAGGAGCAGGCTGTCCCCGTGTGTTGCAAAATGAGCTGGCAGGAAAGAAGACAAGCCTGGTTGAGCAGGGATCTTTTGCAAGAACTCAGGAAAAAGAAAAGGGAGTGCATCGACTTTGGAAAAAGGGGCTGGTGAACCAGGAAGCATTTAAGGATATTGTAAGTCCATGTAGGAAGAGAATTAGAGTTGCAACAGCTTAGTTTGAACTTAATCTGGCCAATTCTGTTAAGGATAATAAAAAGTGTTTTTATAAATACATTAATAACAAAAGGAGGGCTGGGGAAAATCTTCATTTCTTATTGGATGAAGTGGGGAACATAGTAACAGAACACAAGGAAAAGGCTGAGGTACTTAACAGCTTCTTTGCCTCAGTCTTTAACAAAAAGATTGAATATCCTCAGGGCAACTGGTCTCCTGAGTTGGTAGACAGGGACAGGGAGCAGAATACCCCTCCTGTAATGCAAGAGGAAGTAGTTAGTTACCTGCTGTACCACTTAGATCCTAATAAGTCAATGGTTCTGGATGGGATTCATCCTAGGGTGCTTAGGGAGCTAGCACAGGACCATTTAGGGAAGCATATATCATAAAAGCAAGGGGAGTCTATGTCAGAGTAGTTTTCAAGGGTTGTGTGCCACTCCCAGCATTGCGGCAACACCCAGACATTTGAGATTCTATTAATTGTAAGACTCTTGGCTCACAAGGCCAAGCCCTGTGAGCTCTAAGAGGAACTCTGCAAGCTTCGTGAGTCCTTTTACTTTTCCATGTGGATTTTATCATGGATGAACACATCCTAGTCCTTGAAATTATTTTCCCTAATATGCCAAATGAGTGTAAACTACATACCAGCTCAAGTTAAAAAGATGTGTTAGACTCCCTATCAATAGGAGGAATACAATTTGGCTGGTACAGATTCCTCTCCACACTCATTTGAACTAACTGGGCAAAGACAATCCTGTGCAATTGCTCAACCATCACAGTTGATATTTTATGTTTGCCTATCTGAGTTCCAAATGTCAAAACAGGCTGGAAAGAATCAATCTAACTTCAAAACACACTTTAGACTCCAGGCAGGTCACACTTATTTAAAGAAGCATGTCTTTTTTCTTTTTTTCAGGTCCAAGAAAGTGCAAACTAGATTACAAATAAAATAAAAGAGTGTACAAGTTTCTGGAATACCATGGAAGAAGGAGGTTGTCTTGGACATCTTTTGGGAGGTATCCTGTGGTACCATCTCTACTCCATCATCATGGAAATAATGTCAAGGAAAATAAAGGTTTGAGATAATTGGGTTGTTAGGTTTGGAACTGAAACCCTGGCAATCCTGGCCAAAATGAATGCATTTTCAGTTACCTTGTGGTGGATGGGTGGATCATGAGTATGCACAGCTGCAACTCAAACCACTATACAAAGGAGTCTCGAGCAGTAACATGCAAAGAAGCCACAGCCCTAACCCCTAGAAGACTAGGAACAACACAGAATAATGACAAAAAACAGCCAGCCAGCCAACCAACCAAACAAAAAGAGTCTGCTTTAAGCAAAACCCTGCAGATTAAATATCCTGAAAGAAACTGGATAAACAGAAAAGATGAGTGAATGCCTGGAGAGGTGTGGGATTGAAAACACTTTATTTTCAGTACTGCCCTGTTGATTAGCTCATTCTTTCATTAGGGATTTAAAATTTCATTATCTCTTTTTATTTTTTTCATATATTGTGCCTTAAACCTGAGCATCTGGCTATTATTCTAGCATAACTCCAAGGAGTTATTACACTGCTGCTGTGCTAGCCCTTTCCTTTTCTGAAGTCTATGTGCTAGAGCCAGCATATTGTTGTTACACAGTGGTCATTTTAACTTAAAGTCTCCCACTGTCTTAATTTGTATACAGCTAAGAGCTTGAAGCTGCAAAACAAAACTAAACAAAACAAAGCAAAAAACCCTAAATAAGCAATAGAAACCACAAAAAGCAAGCAAACATACAAACCTGGAAAACACACAACACATTGGAATTTCTATTTTTAATTCTCTTTCCAAACACAGGTGAGAAATAAAACCTTTGATTTTAATATAGTCAATAATTGTCCAGAATCCAAAGGAAATTAAAACCACCTAAATAATGGAATTTAAAGAAATTGTAGTAATTGTTTAAGTTATAAACATTGCTTTATTTGTTTTTAACATTCAGCTGCTCTTTACTTGACTGCTCACTAATAACACTCAAATTAGGCTTTTCAAATGCTTTGGAATGATGATGTAATGACACAGCAATTAAACACTTTCAATGTATTTAACAATGACTGAAACAGCTTACATACCTACTTTATCTGCTCATAGATGACAGTCATGCCACAACATCTCACTTCAAAGCAGAAAGCATTTTTAATGGATGATAATACTATGGTAGGAACCAGAAATAGCAATGGATTTGAGTATCTTAATTGCAAAAATTGAAATTTTAAAGCTATTCCTTGTAAAATTTCCATCTATTTATGTTGTGCAATGCTTTCAGAGTAGCCTGCATTTACAGCTAAAACTTACCTGAAAATAAAAAGCAAAATCTAACTGTGTGACATATTTCACCACACTCCCACCTATCACAGCCTTTAGAGAGAAGAGTGGAAAAAACCCTACTGTCCTATTTGTTCATCATCACTTTATTCTCTTTTCTATTGTGCTTACATAATTAATTTCAACATTTCTTTCCAATGAGGTGAACAAGCCCTATCTACTAACCTTAATAACTAAAATGAATTTTAAAAGGAAACAAGCCTCTTATGAGCAGAAATGTAGACCATCTTACTGTAGAGCAAAGAAATTAAGGCTTAATATGAAAACGAGGCAAGATCCAAAGCTTTTCCTTCATTCCTATATTGAAACTACACTGAAAGAAATAGGAAAATAATTGTAGTGGTTTAACACAGCCCACGTTTCCCTGAACACAGACGTGAGGGAAAGTAATACAGAAAAACCCCTCTGGGTTGAGACAAAGAATTGAAATAAAGAGCTTTACTGAGAAAAATGAGATAATACAATGCATAATGTCAGAGTGATAATGAAATGTTTCAGTGCTCTTCATGTCTCTGTGGGGTTGTACCTCAAACCATGTGAGAAAGGATGGGAGTAAAAGGTAAAGTGCTACATCCTTGAAGTGGATGGGAAAGGTAATTGGGGAGAAAAGCACCTTTTAAAATAAAGATAAAACAGTGGGCTCAATGGGGGTAGGCTGTGGGAAAGTGGAATTGTACTATTCACAAATGTCTTAATAAATAGCCACTGGTTCTGCAGACAGCAGCCACCTGGCCTACCTTGAAGCCGTGGTCTCCTCACAGACTGGTCTGTCAGTTCATATTTCTGCTCACTGTGGTGGGACTGGCTGGATCAAGATCACTATATTTTTCACACTTCTCATGGCAACACCACAGCACAATTACCTTGGCCTACTTGCAGAAAAAGTGTGGCAAAATACAGAAGTAGCAGCAGAAGCCAGAGACTTACTCTTTCCCCCCTGCTCCCTGTCCCAAACTGTCCTGTCCTGCAGCCGCCCCACTGGGAATGAAACATGCACCCAAAACCAAAACTGAAACCAGCAACTGGAACCGGAAGCCTGTCATGTTGTTATCTTAACTTCAGGTCCCTTGATACTTTGCTCCAGCCAGTACCTTAATTTTGAAGATGGCATGATGGCATCATGGGATTGAATATCATCGTCAGATTCAACTCAACCCGTGATAATAATTTATTGAAAACAAGAATAGTTTAATTTATCAGCAAGAAGTCTGATATGAGCTTGACTCTTTATTGGTATGACAGACACTAATGATCTCTATCAAAGTGAATAGAGATTCAGGCTGGTGTATCCAGAAGATGAAAGGGAAAGTCACTGGTCGATGAGCAGTATACTTAACTAATCAAAGCTATTGTACTGTACAGGAGTTTAAAATGCATAAAACAGGAACTCATTTGGTCTAGGTTTGCTGTTTGTTTTAAAGCAATAATTAGTTGCCTTTCTCTAGAAAGATATTGGAAGTGCTTGCAACCCTGAATCATGCTTTGCTCAGCATTTAAATTACAAGAAATGTTATTGATTTCAGCAGAAGCTCATGTCTGCAATGTTTGCCTTGCTTGGAATCTTGGAAGAGAGAAACAAGATGTCTGAAACTGAATAGAATAGAATAGAATAGAATAGAATAGAATAGAATAGAATAGAATAGAATAGAATAGAATAGAATAGAACAGAATAGATCAGATCAGCTTGGAAGAGACCTTCAAGATCATTGCGTCCAACTTATCATCCAACACCACCCAACCAACTAAACCATGCAACCAAGCACCCTGTCAAGTCTCCTCCTGAACACCTCCAGCGATGGTGACTCCACCACCTGCCCAGGCAGCCCATTCCAATGGGCAATCACTCTCTCTGTGTAAAACTTCCACCTGACCTCCAGCCTGAAACTCCCCTGGCGCAGCCTGAGACTGTGTCTTCTTGTTCTGATGCTGGCTGCCTGGGAGAAGAGACCAACATACACCTGTCTACAACCCCCCTTCAGGTAGTTGTAGACAGCAATAAGGTCACCCCTGAGTCTCCTCTTCTCCAGGCTGAGCAATCCCAGCTGCCTCAGCCTCTCCTCATAGGGCTTGTGCTCCAAGCCCCTCACCAACTTTGTTGCCCTTCTCTGGAGACTCTCCAGCAAGTCAACATCCTTCCTAAACTGGGGGGCCCAGAACTGGACACAGTAAGCGAGGTGTGGCTGAAGCAGTGCAGTGTACAGGGGCAGAATGACCTCCCTGCTCCTGCTGGCCACACCGTTCTTGATGCAGGCCAGGATGCCATTGGCCCTCTTGGCTGCCTGGGCACACTGCAGGCTCATGTTCAGCCTACCATCGACCAGTACCCCCAGGTCCCTCTCTGCCTGGCTGCTCTCCAGACACTCTGACCCCAGCCTGTAGCCCTGCATGGGGTTGTTGTGGCCAATGTGCAGAACCAGGCACTTCGATGTGTTAAATCTCATGCCCTTGGATTCTGCCCATCTGTCCAGCCTGTTGAGGTCCCTCTGCAGAGCCTCTTAACCCTCCAGCAGATCAACTCCTGCCCCCAGCTTGGTGTCATCCGCAAATAATCTTTTAAATTTATCAGCAGTTTAGCACTTCAAACAGCAGTGTCCACCTAGCTATGAGCTGATTTAAAAGGCATTTTAGAAGCTAATAAAAACAGGTTGTTATTGTAATTCAAAAGCAAAAGATGCTACCAGAATTGTGAAGCATGTCTTATCTTTGAAGTGTTCAACTCTTCTCTGTGGCTTCTTAAGATCTCCCAACACTAAAACTGAATTATATTTTCTTTTGAAATTATAGGAAGATAAGCTATTGCAAATTACTTTTACCACAAGTTTCATAAAGGCCACAGTTTCAGGGATATTATAAGCAATTTCCTCTATGACCTGAAACAATTACTGCTGTGTTTGCAAAAGTAATATTAGACTTTTTTTGGTAGATAAATATACTAAAAAATCATCTAATTTCATTCTGTATTTGAATTCTACAACTAACAACTTCTAAAAATCCAATTGCCTATTTCGTGGTCATAGTTGTTTTAAATGAGAAAAATATCATAGCTATGAGAAAGTACAGGATTTGTTAATCCAGGGCTCATCATCAAAGGTGAAGTTGTGTTCTCAGAAATAGTTTTGTGATGCACTGTTTACTCTTTTATTTTCCTTTTTTGAGAGTAATTTTTACTTCACATTTCCTAGCTGGTAAGATATGATATACACCCCTTCCTTAAACCTGTATTTTCAAGCCAAATAACACTTAACCCTTTGTATTGAAGAACGAGCAAATGAAATAAACATAACATTCATAGATTATAGTAAGACTGAATCAGAAATAGAAAGCTGTAACTTTAAAAAGTCACAGAGAGAGAAAATAAAACAAAAGAAAATAAAATAGGACAAGAATACATAGAATACTTAGAATAAACCAGGTTGGAAGAGATCTTCAAGATCATCACGTCCAACCCATCAACCAATCCAACCCACCTAAACAACTAACCCATGGCACCAAGAACCCCATCAAGTCTCCTCCTGAAAACCTCCAATGATGGCGACTCCACCACCTCCCCAGGCAGCCCATTCCAATGGGCAATCACTCTCTCTGTATAGAACTTCTTCCTAACATCCAACCTGAACCTCCCCTGGCGCAGCCTGAGACTGTGTCCCCTTGTTCTGGTACTGGTTGCCTGGGAGAAGAGACCAACATCCGCCTGTCTACAACCTCCCTTCAGGTAGTTGTAGAGAGTGATAAGGTCACCCCTGAGTCTCCTCTTCTCCAGGCTAAGCAGCCCCAGCTCCCTCAGCCTCTCCTCAAAGGACCTGTGTTCCAAGCTCCACACCAACTTCGTTGCCCTTCTCTGGACTTGTTCCAGCAAGTCAAAATCCTTCCTAAACTGGGGGGCCCAGAACTGGACACAGTAAGCGAGGTGTGGCTGAAGCAGTGCAGTGTACAGGGGCAGAATGACCTCCCTGCTCCTGCTGGCCACACTGTTCTTGATGCAGGCCAGGATGCCATTGGCCCTCTTGGCTGCCTGGGCACACTGTAGGCTCATGTTCAGCCTACAATCAACCAGCACCCCCAGGTCCCTCTCTGCCTGGCTGCTCTCCAGCCACTCTGACCCCAGCCTGTAGCTCTGCATGGGGTTGTTGTGGCCAATGTGCAGAACCCGGCACTTGGATGTGTTAAATCTCATGCCCTTGGACTCTACCCATCTGTCCAGCCTGTCGAGGTCCCTCTGCAGAGCCTCTCAACCCTCTAGCAGATCAACTCTCGCCCCCAGCTTGGTGTCGTCAGCAAATTTACTGATGATCAACTCAAGACCCTCATCCAGATCATCAATAAAGATGTTAAAGAGCATGGGGCCCAGCACTGATCCTTGGGGCACACCACTAGTGACTGGCCACCAGCTGGATGTGGCACCATTCACCACCACACTCTGGGCTCGGCCATCCAGCCAGTTCCTAAATCAATGCAGTGTGCTCCCGTCCAAGCCATGGGCTGACAGCTTGGCCAGCAGTTTGCTATGGAGGACGGTGTCAAAGGCCTTGCTGAGGTCCAGGTAGACTACATCAACCGGCCTCCCCACATCCACCACGCAGTCACCTGATCATAGAAGGAGATCAGGTTGGTCCGGCAGGACCTGCCCTTTCTAAATCCATGCTGGCTAGGCCTGATCCCTTGGCCATCCTGTAAGTGCTGTGTGATTGCACTCAAGATGAACTCTTCCATGATCTTGCCTGGCACTGAGGTCAGGCTGACAGGCCTATAATTCCCTGGCTCATCCAACCGGCCCTTCTTGTGGATGGGCACCATGCTGGCCAGCTTCCAGTCCTCTGGGACCTCGCCAGTGAGCCAGGACTGCTGGAAAATTATGGAGAGTGGCTTGGCCAGCTCATCTGCCAGCTCTCTCAGCACCCTAGGATGGATCCCATCTGGTCCCATGGATTTGTGGGGATCCAAGTGGCTGAGTAGATCACCAACTGCCCCATTCTGGAATAGAGGAAAACTATGCTGCTCTGTGGCTCCTTCTGCCAGCTGTGCAGGCCAGCTGTCTGGAAGACATTCTGTCCTGCTAGTAAAAATTGAGGCAAAGAAGGTGTTAAGTACCTCTGCCTTTTCCTCATCCTTTGATACAACATTTCCCTCCATGTCAACCAAGGAGTGAAGGTTGTCCTTGCCCTTCATCTTGCTATTAATATGTTTATAGAAGGACTTTTTGTTGTCCTTCACAGCAGAGGCCAGTCTAAGCTCCAAATGTGCTTTTGCCTCCCTTATTTTCTTCCTGCATGACTTGGCAATATCATTAAACATTCCGTGGGTTGCCTCACCTTTCTTCCAAAGATGATAAACCCTTTTTTTTCCTTTAGTCCTATTAAAAGTTCATTGCCCATCCAGGCTGGCCGGCTGCCCTGGCAGCTCATCTTCCGGCACATTGGCATAGCCTGTTCCTGTGCCTTCAACAATTCTTCCTTGAAGCAGGTCCAGCCCTCCTGGACCCCTTTATTTGAACGGTGGTTCAGAGAGGAGAGTTTCAGAGAGAGAGTTTTGGAGAGGAGAGATTTGGAGAGGTTTGGAGAGGAGAGGTTTGGAGGGGAGGGGAGGGGAGGGGAGGGGAGGGGAGGGGAGGGGAGGGGAGGGGAGGAGAGATTTGGAGAGGTTCGGAGAAGAGAAGAGAAGAGAAGAGAAGAGAAGAGAAGAGAAGAGAAGAGAAGAGAAGAGAAGAGAAGAGAAGAGAAGAGAAGAGAAGAGAAGAGAAGAGAAGAGAAGAGAAGAGAAGAGAAGAGAAGAGAAGAGAAGAGAAGAGAAGAGAAGAGAAGAGAAGAGAAGAGAAGAGAAGAGAAAAAAAAGAAAAAAGAAAAGAAAAAAGAAAAGAAAAGAAAAAAGAAAAGCAAAGAAAAGAAAAGCAAAGAAAAGAAAAGAAAAGAAAAGCAAAAAAGAAAAGCAAAGAAAAGAAAAGCAAAGAAAAGAAAAGCAAAGAAAAGCAAAGCAAAGAAAAGCAAAGAAAAGCAAAGAAAAGAAAAGCAAAGAAAAGCAAAGAAAAGAAAAGAAAAGAAAAGAAAAGAAAAGAAAAGAAAAGAAAAGAAAAGAAAAGAAAAGAAAAGAAAAGAAAAGAAAAGAAAAGAAAAGAAAAGAAAAGAAAAGAAAAGAAAAGGCTATTGGTGGTGATTTCCCAAATGGCTGAAATGCAGATAATTGGAATTTTTCCCCACATCACATTTTATCTTTAAAACTATCTGCTTGCCTTAGAAGGACCATTAGAAAACAGATTATTCAAGACTGTAAAGAAAAGTATCAGGAGCTGAATCAGAATGACTGCTAATTTGGTTTTATATTGCCTCTTGTAAATTTTTCCCACCTAACCGTATTGCCAAGTCACAGATGTGGTATCCATGTAATGGGATGTGGAGAGATCTTCTCACATGTGTGTGTCCGTAGCTCAAGAGATGAGACCTGATAATGGCTTGTCCCATCCCAGTAGGGAAATGTGAACCATTTTTCCTGTGTCACATTGCTGATTCACATCTCCACAGAGCTCATCAAGCAGTATTCAATCCACTGTTTTGAACTCTATTTTGATCAAGATTGAAGTTATAGTTCATCTGTGTCCTGTGTATATGAATATGGGATGTATCTTTTGTTAATCAATTTTTCTTGCTTTTATTAGTGGTTATTGTTATTAGGAAAACTCAGAGATACTTACACCCTTTCATTAAACTAGATGCGGAAAACAGAGCATACAAGCTGCATATAGCTTTTAAAACTAGTCCCATTTCCAGGAGAGATGAGGGGTCCAGGTCACACCATTATGGTGATCTTAAAGGAATGTCTCATTATTATGGAGGGCAGCCTAAAACTGGGAATATAACAGAATACCTTGTCAACAGTGCTTAACTGCAGCTTAGAAGGGCTTCAGTTGGGAATCAGTATGATGAGAAGAACTTTCAAAGGCTTTATGTTGTTAGTGGAAGTAAAAGTATCAAGGATCAGCATAGAATTAATAGAAGGCAGGTAGTGCTGGCTCTTCAATATGAGCATTTGCAACATGATTTGAGACTTGTTCTGAAAAACAGCTCCCAAAGATGCCAGGAGAGCTCTGTGTAAGCAGTCTTTCTCATTTATGCGCATTAAGTGATGACTTTGGGAAAGAATAAGAGTAGAGATGATCCACAAGTTTGGCTTGACATATAGCAGGCTGAACTGTCAATTTCAGACCAAAAGTGTTAAAAATAATTATAAAATCCTGCAGATGGATATTGGCTGGCATAAATACAATCAGGAAAATAACCTAATAGAAATGAGAAATTGATAAAATTCATGTACTTGAAGTGTCATAAATTTGTTAATGTACACTTTCAGCAAACAAATTCAGACCTCTGCTACTCTCGACATCTGCTAACTCCAGCATATTTATTTATTTACCTGAAGAATGGAACTGGCCTCTCTGCTGAATGTCAGATATGTTTGGATGGCTGCTTATGGTTTGGAATTACTCCATGCATAAGGTCTAAAGTCCAGGTTTAAGACAGGTTGTCCACAAGGGTGATCTGAAGTAGATTGCTTTTAAAGTCAGTCTTCTAAGACCATAGTAGCCTCTTTGTTCAAACCATCACTGTGTCACAATGACTGACATCCCAGGGTGGATGTGTCAGGCCCTGTGAACCCCCATATGTCCTGACTACCCTGACCAGTGCTACGAGGTTCTCACACACAGAAACACTATCCCTAGCCTAGAAGCCCTAATGCAGTTTGATCTGGGTCATGGGTGTGTCTGTGGACAGATCTGTTCTTCAGCTGTTGATATGACTTTCCAGATTAACACAGCACCTGAGGTACCACCTTGCCTTCCCTAGATGAGAATCCTGCCTGGGGTAACTATGGACACATTTCAGCTCCTGAGAACTTACTGTGCATCACCCCACCAGAACAATATCCATTCTCTAGTAAAATAAACTGCAGTGACTGCTTATTTGGTGTCACAGTGGGTCTCTCCTCAGTGGGTGACACTGAGTAAATTAATGGTAGTGTTGCCTACTATGTGGCCACTGCTGCTCTCCAAAGCTGCAACAGGCTGTGGGAAATGTGCATGAACTCTTTGTTAGCAGACAAGGCAATTGCAGGAAACAATGAAGTTACTGATGAATTTCAATGATATTGCTCCCCTTGGTTTTCCTTCTTTTTCTCAAACAGTGATTGTGCTAGACATTTTGAGTAATTGTATGTGGTCTCCTAAGGTTAAGGGCCTTGAGAATTGATATCATGATGGCAGATGTAAATTTTTAAGCAACAAGAAGAAGTTATTTTTGAGTTATGATCAGTTCTCTGAGCTGGCTGCACAAACTTTCCACAGCACAAGAGAATATGTACTGTTCTTCTACATTAATTTAAAATGGATTTATTATATATTATCCTTGTCACAGTGGCTTCCACATATATACCACACTTGCACACTATCCGCAGATATATTTATGTAATAGATCATTGTCTTCCAGTCAAGGACTTTGCATTTAAAAGAGACAATAAAAATACTTACAAATAATAGGGCCTGTGAAGATGACTTGCAGCTCTACAATATGCACTGTAATGACTCACTTTGTTTTGGAAATGAAAAACAAACATCAAGGTTTGCTTGTCAGAAACACTTGGCAGAAAATAGCTCTTCATTCTCAAAAAAACCCAGAGTTTATAATTTTAATTTAGCTTTTCTGTTTAACTTCTGTTTCAAAGCAGATCTCCAGAAAACAGGATATTCCTGAAATATATTGAATATTTGTGACTGAAAACATATGCTGAAATATTGGCAGAGCTTACATCCCATAAAAATGGATTGCACACCTTAAAAACTTCAACTGAAACTCTCTCAAATCTGAATTCCACTTCTTGCAAAATGACTGAAATGAAATATCACTTCTAAACTATCTGCCTGAGATACCTCATATACCAGAGTGCTTTCTAACTCTCCTCAGTGCTTGTTGGCTTTCCAATATTATTGTGCAATGCTCTTCACACCGTGTCTACTGCTTTGTCTACTTTTTTTCCAGTTTTCCATCTGAAGTCTCTTTTTTTACTTTTCTCAGTCCCTCTTTATGAACCCAGTCTCTAATGTAACCTATTTCTTAGGTGCTTTCTAACCCTTCTGTCCTCCCACTGACTCTGTGGAAATTAACGTCCAAGATATATTAGCTATATATTATAGCTAATTAGATATATAGTATAATTAGATATATAGTATCTTGACCTAGTGATTGATGGGGTTTGATTTTATTTTTTTTAATGTTATACAGACATTGTGGTGGGATGGAAGGAAGATCCTCCCTTGACTCCCACCAGGGGAAAAAAAAAAAGACTCACACAAATGGATTGCAGAAGTGATGGAAAGTTTAAATGGAAAAGTAATGAATATTTTACAGAGAACCACAAGCACAGTGACAAAAAGAGATCCCAAAGCATACTCAGAAGCATCCTAACACTCCCCTCTCTCCACCTGAGGGTACACCCAAAACCTCCAGGGCTCTTTCTTCCCCCTCTCCACTGTTAGGCTAATCTCAGGTGGCCGCATTTGAGATTGCCCTTCCCCTTTTCCTCTTGGCATTAAGCCTAGCCAGGCCTAAGAGGCCTTGCGATAACTCCCCCTCCATTACCAGACAGGGAGCATATCCCACGAGGGCAGCAAGGGAAGAAAGAGGAAGTGTAGGACTTTGCAGGTGGTTTTATAGGGAGCAGGACATTATGGGAATAAAATATGTAACTTCCTGTGTCTACCCACTGGGCTGGACACCCGGGGCACCAAAGGTGTATCTTGCATGGTAGCAGCAGAAGGCACCCAGCCCAAACTACCACAGACATACAGAAGGCTAGGGAATTTGCTTTTACTTTAGTAAAATTAGGTGATGGTGCTGAGAGAAAGCAATTAGAAGATGTGGAGAGCATACTGTTAATGAGCTGACATTTTGTTTATATACCTTAACAAATGCCTATACACTCAAAAGACCTATGCTAATGTAGACTGTATGAATTTTGTCCAGAAAGAGTGATTTTTCTTGTACATTTTATCAAAAGGCAAAATCTTTTAGGAGTTCTTTGTTCATACCGTGTAAGCAATGGCAAATAAACAGATCTGTCAGTATTTCTACCTCTCTACATGCTTCTCTTGTGGGCTTGTCTCAGCTGAACACAGTCTTGGTGTTTCAGCAACATGAAATACATCTCTCCTGGTGAGGAAGCTCCTCCTACAGAGACTTTGCTACATCACACATAGTTACCCAGGAGATGCAAATAGAATCTTTTCTAGCTCCTTGTGGAATTCAGTATTTCAACATTACACATCACATATTTAATTATGGCTTGATTTTCCATTTTAATACCAAAGAACTGAGACAAATTTTTTTGAGGAGTTGCTAGTTAATCAGTATGCAAACATTGCCTACCTCCTTCATTTTACTAGTTTTGCAGACTGAGTTTATAGTGTGATCATTAATGCTATTCTGGGTTATGTAAAATATAGACACTTAGGGACTTTTGAGGTGCTTCATCTGTGGAAAAAAGGGTTTCAGAACTACTTCAAGGAATCACAGAATTGTCAGAGTTGGGAGGGACCTCAAGGATCATCTAATTCTAACCCCCCTGCATTGGCAGGGACATCCTTCACTAGATCAGGTTGCCCAGAACCACATTTAGCTTGTCCTTAAAAACATCCAGGGATGAGGATTCCACCATCTCCCTGGGCAACCCACTCCAGGGCTTCACCACCCTTGTAATGAAGATCTTCCTAACCTCTGATCTAAATATACCCTCCTCTAATTTGGATCCATTCCCCTAGTCCAATCACTACCTGACACCCTAAAAAGTCCCTCACTTGCTTTCTTGTAGGCCCCCTTCAGATACTGGAAGACCACAACTCTCACAGCCTGTCCTCATAAGAGAGGAGCTCCAGCCCTCTGATCATCCTCATGGCCCTTCCCTGGACACATTCCAGGACACTTCATCAAGCTTTAGTGATTTGTCTAGCCTGGATAGCCTTGAAATTATTTGTCTCCTAAAATGGACAGTTGAAGTATTTGTTGAACACTTTATGACAAGTATTTCTCAATAAAGAGCAAGCACATCTCTAGTGCAGGTAAGTGCCACAGTGAAATGCCGTTATGAAGGAAATGTAGCTTTGTTTGAATTTTTTTCTTTGAATTTGGAGGTTATTCTCATTTTATGCCTAGGCATTGTAATTCAAGTTTATTGTAAAAATAGAAATTAATTGAGGTTATATTTTCAATATGTAAAACTACTCAAACTGATCAGTAGCCAATGGGTTGCATGCAGTAAATATATAGGATAACGGTTTGTTTTTTGGTTTTGTTTTTTTTTTAAGAGATGTCAAATATACATCCAGTGTTGTATAAGGAGGCTACAATTAAGTAAGATGTTTCAGCATTTGTCAGAAAATTCCACCAAAAGTGACCTTTGAAGGGGTTTTATTATCATTCGTACTTTTAACACTGACATACATTCACTCACCTCAGTAACTCTGAGCCCTTTAAAGTGATGTTGAAATTGTTTCCTTAAAGACAATCCACATTCCTAGGTGAAATCAATACTGTAGCAAATCAACCTCTTTGCCTGAACCTGGCACATAGCACAAAGTGCACCTTGAAACACTGGCTTCTCACAGAATGTTGATCCAGCTGGAGAAACCACATTAAAACATAGTTTACTGTGTTTCTGCTTTTCTAGCTCTGGCAACCAGCACATGTTTTCAGTGCCTTTTAATTCTGAATTACATCAGTTAGTGTAAAACAAGAAAATTTTTATTTGGCCTGATGAAAGCCAAGGTCAATGAGAAGTTTTTTTTGAGCATCTATATTACACTACAAGCAAATAAAGATGTTTGTCCCACATTGATACCTTTCTGAAGCACTTCATGTATTGAATCTTCCTCCTTACACGTTGGAAAGTGGAGCTTTACAGGATCCTGAAGCTAGCTTAAGATTACAGAACTGTCTGGTATGTTGTTAAAACTTTGATCATCAGTATGTATGGCACACTTATTTTCCTGACACTATAACATGAATTTATTATCAATGTTGAGTCATTTAAAACTGATATAAAAAGCTCAAAACCAAACCATGTAACTATGAATGTTATTATTTGAGGGTGTCATGGTGGGGTTAAACGGGCCCTGCACAAACCCAGACAGGTCCTGATGTGTCTAGACATGGTCTCCCTCTCCCCCCGCTCCCTCCTGCAAGAGTTGGGGGAATAGAATAGAATAGAATAGAATAGAATAGAATAGAATAGAATTAACCAGGTTGGAAGATACCTTTGAGATCATCGAGTCCAACCTATCACCCAACACCACCTAATCAACTAACCCATGGCACCCAGCCCCCATCAAGTCTCTTCCTAAACACCTCCAGCGATGGTGACTCCACCACCTCCCTGAGCAGCCCATTCCAGTGCAGGAAAAGGGACAAAAGAACAGGCCCCATCATGTCTGCATAAAGAAGTCTCCTTTTGGGGTAAGAGATGTGTACTGGCCACTGCTTTTCCCTGACCAGGCCTATGTTTCTGCCTTTTATGGCCACAGCCTGGCAGATTCATATTTCATTGGGTAAATGTTTGCTGGCTTTGGTTAACCTATTTGCCCTATTGAATCTTGGGCAAGTAATAAATGCAGACTGATTTCTATTCACCTTGCCTTGCCTGGACTGCCTTGCCTTGAGTTGCCTGGTCCAAGACCTGGGATAGAAGCCATGAGCACTACTCATTTGAAGCTTGAGAAGCCACAAGCCTTAGGATCCAGGCTTCGTTCTTCCTTGAAACTGAATTCATGCTGAACCTCAGTTTACATGGGAAGATGCAAGAGCCCTTGGTGGGAACCCCTCACACTGCCTGCTGTCTGCTGAAGCCAGATCAGCCTCGACACCGTGCTGGCTCCCTTACAGCCTTAACAGCTAATACACAGCAACAGCACCCCCCTATTTGGGTGGAACTCAGTGAGCAGTTTATTGCCTCCTGTATTTGTGGTTCTTGTCAAGTCTCTCCCTGTGGCCATCACCATATTGCTCCCTGGGATTCTCTTCTCTTTCTGTTATTTCTTCTGGTTTGCTCAAAATTGTTAAAATGTGTTGTACTGGCTAAATATTGTACATTCCCACAATAAACATATATTCCAGCCAAAACCAAACCTATTTGATATATTTTTGGCAAATGTTAATATTAATAATAAGCTATTAATATTTTATTAATATTCATATTTGTCATAATATTTATAAATTAATGAATTCTATAACAGACAGAATGTGATATATAGAGTCATATTAAAAGCAGAATTTCAGTTTATAACACATTGTTTTCACATTTTCTAATGTAAAAGAGACAAAAATATTTTAATATGGTCAAACATCTATCATAAAGCAATTCTTGCAAGTTTTATGAAAGGAACCCAGAAAAACACCAAAAAACAAACAACCCCCCCCAACCAAACATACCAAAGAAAAACATCTTCCTTAATTCTCCTCTTGACATTCTCTAAGAGAAATTCTTCTGCCAGCTTTTACATGCAGTGATACCAGATATATTTGGCTTTAAAGTTATCCTTCTTTCTCTATATGTCATTGGCTGTTATAAATGGAAGTGCTATGCTGCCTTAGAGCTCCAGAATAAAGAAATAAAAAAAAGTCTCCCAGAAATTGTTCACAACAGAGCAAGGTTATCATTCACACCACTTTCCTGGGATATTTTCCACTTCCATGAAAACTCTTGGAGACATTTCTTCACATCTTCATTGTGCAATTCTTGATGGCAGCTTTGGTATAACCTAAGTTAAAGTATTTAGAAATATTTCAGTTTTGAAAATCATAGCATGTGACTGACACAGAACAATTAGAAAACCTGCCAAACACAAGTTGGCTGACAGACCTACTCCAAGGAAACTTCAGGAGACCAGATAGCACTCCTTTTCCCCTTCATTGGGATGGGTACAGGAAGAAATGCTGTAAAATCACCAGAGGCAGGGGCCATCATCCAATACAAAATTTCCAGGCTGATTAGAGTGTATATTTTGAATGGTGATATAGAAAAAGAAAAAGTAAAAAAAATAAAGAAAAAAAGAAAAGGTGAATAATCTCCTGTCTGACCTGTGATTAAATTGAAGCTATAGAAGGAGAGGAAAGGGGAAAAGTGATGAAGATAATGAGAAAGGTGAAAAAAGAAATAGATCAATAGGAGAATACTTGAAGTAAGTGCAATTATTTTAAATCATCACTAAAATATTAAATCTGCCATCTGCAGAGAGAAGAGAGGGGGAAAAAAAAGATAACTTGTAACTGGGCTAAATAGCACACACTTTTAATCAACCTCCCTAATCACAAACCTTCTGTCTTTGTAGAAGTGAAAAAGAGCAGCAGCATACTTCAGAGTTTGTGAAGGCCATATTAATAATATTCAGCACTCAGCAAATAAATAGTCCTCCCTGTGCAGATGTGATTTTACACCTCATTTGCACATTTACATGAGAAGACAAATGTTGCCTTCAAGAAAAACTCTGTGCTTCCAGAAAAGCTACCAGAGAAAACAAATACTTCGTATAAAACTGTTCCGGGAAAACAAAGTCTACTGAAATAAAATGTGTGTAGTATCTCTACCTGTAATACAGTTATAACAGATACTTTACTATCTTCTGAAAACAGAGAAGTAAGCACCAGGAGCCAGAGGAAAAGGGTTTACTAGTGTAGTCCAAGGGTCAAGAAGACATTATGAGGTCTCCCTGAAGTTCTCTGATGTGCCTTTTGGAGGAAAATCTCTCAACTGACCCTCAGAGAATTTAATCATTCTAAATTGTTTTATTCAGATGCTTCAGTTATTAATGCCAACAACCTCCCTACCCTGCCTCTTAGGACATTATTGTCTTTGTTTTGCCACTGAACTTCAGCTTTGGAGACCTCTCATTCCTCTTAACTCTTCATTTTGCCCACTAAGTTTGTAGCATGTGTAGATTGTATTTGTGTACAACCTAGAAAAGGAGGGCTCCATTCCTTCATAGGTCTTGTATTACTGCGATAACCATTACAGATACTCAACCAAGTTCTTTCTGATCTACAGAAGTGAAATGAGATCACATACATTTCTAAGATAGCTAAGATTTTGGGGATTTAAAAAACACTCTAAATTCTGTCCCATTTATTTCATTAACTTGAGAATCTGACAGTCACGTATGTTTTGTGCCAGAGGTAGATGCTATGTTTGGCACATTACTTCATAGCCACTATTTATTTTATTTGAACTAAAGTCTCGTATTTCTTTTGAGACATTAGATTTAGGTGGGGGGAGGGAGGGGGGAAGGACTGAGTAAAGGATGAATAAACTGAAATATCAGGACAAGCTGTACAAAATGATAGGAAGTAGGATACTGAGTACTAGAACTAGTTTCTAAATGTCTTCAAAATCTTATGCAAAGGAGAATGCAATAAATACTCAAATATAGCTGATCCAATGAGTCCCACTTGAAATTTCATTGTGGTGTTTATTTATGAAGTAAAGTAAGAACTCACTATATTTACCTAATAATCATCTCTAGTGATGTGAAACTTTTTCTCTGAAAACACTGACGAAGTCAAGAGATTGTATGTGAGCTATATGATGTAGATATCCAGCCTTTTGATTGTCTTAGACTTTCTTTTGATTTAGGTTACTTCTCTCTCCAAATGCTATTTCTCAGAATTTATCTATAGTTTGGATTAATTTAATATATTGCACAGAAACACTGCATTTCTTATTCATCTAGTTAAACTGTTGCACTTAATGGCCTAAATCAAAGCAAATACAGCAAATACCTGGACCTGAGCAAAGCCTTCGACACTGTCCCACACCACATCCTGGTCTCCAAACTGGTGACACATGGGTTTGATGGGTGGACCACTAGATGGATAAGGAACTGGCTTGATGGCCGCACCCAAAGAGTGGCTGTCAATGGCTCCATGTCCCAGTGGAGGCCAGTGACAAGTGGAGTCCCTCAGGGATCAGTCCTGGGACCTGTCTTATTCAACATCTTTGTGGGAGACATGGACAGTGGCATTGAGTGCACCCTCAGCAAGTTTGCTGATGACACCAAGCTGTGTGGTGCAGCAGACATGCTGGAGGGAAGGGAGGCCATCCAGAGGGACCTTGACAGGCTGGAGAGGTGGGCACAGGCCAACCTCATGAAGTTCAATAAGAGCAAGTGCAGGGTCCTGCATCTGGGTCGAGGCAATCCCAGGCACAAATACAGGCTGGGCAGTGACTGGCTGGAGGGTAGCCCTGAGGAGAGAGACTTGGGGGTGCTGGTGGACAAAAAGCTCAACATGAGCTCTCAGTGTGCACTTGCAGCCCGCAAAGCCAATCAGATCCTGGGCTGCATCAGGAGAAGTGTGGCTAGCAGGTCGAGGGAGGTGATCCTCCCCCTCTACTCAGCCCTGGTGAGACCCCACCTGGAGTACTGTGTCCAGTTCTGGAGCCCCTATTACAAGAGGGATGTGGAGGTGCTGGAACGTGTCCAGAGAAGGGCCGCGAGGATGATCAGAGGGCTGGAGCACCTCTCCTATGAGGACAGACTGAAGGAGTTGGGGCTGTACAGTCTGCAGAAGAGAAGGCTCCGAGGAGACCTAATTGTCGCCTTCCAGTATCTGAAGGGGGCCTACAGGAAGGCTGGGGAAGGACTTCTCAGGATATCAGGTAGTGATAGGACTAGGGGGAATGGAATGAAGCTGGAGGTGGGGAGATTCAGGCTGGATGTGAGGAGGAGGTTCTTCACCATGAGAGTGGTGAAACCCTGGAATGTGTTGTCCAGGGAGGTGGTCGAGGCCCCATCCCTGGGGGTGTTTAAGAGCAGGCTGGATGAGGCTCTGTCCAGCCTGATCTAGTGTGGGGTGTCCCTGCCCATGGCAGGGGGGTTGGAACTGGATGATCCTTGTGGTCCCTTCCAACCCTGAATGAAACTATGAAACTATGAAACTAAGATGCAGAGCTGCCAGAAAATGGCCCCCAACAACACAGATTATACTAATTGACTGTTCCATGGCCAGACAATGAGGATTCATTTAAACTTTAATGGTAGAATGGGAAAATTCTTATTAGCAAAGGATCTTCCTGGCTGCAGCATTTGTCCTGGCTGTAGTGGGATGCAGTACAGCTTGATACTGAACCATTGCATGACATTCACTGCCAAAGTTGTGCTGATTTGCTGCACTTGTAGTTTAGAGAAATTCTGGGTCTCCTGCAAACTAGTTTTCAGCTTCTTTCTTCCATGTGGACAGCCTGTGAATTTCAGAATCACCCATAAGAACATTAGATGGCATTAAAGCATGTGGCTGTAAACCATGAAATGCTACCTACTGGGCTGCTAGGATCTTCTACCAAAACAGAGGCAAATAGAAGCTTTGTCTCTTTGGAAAACTAGACCCTCTTTGTGCATAAAGTCATCTTTTATGCTCTACTCTCTATTTAGTGTAGGTCCAGCTGTTTTATTTCACAAAAAAATAAAAAAAATTCTTCTCACTGTATAGCCAAAATGTTTCTGCTTATATTACTTCTAAATCAAACCCAGTATCCCACACACCTTTATTTCTAAAATACATAAAGAGGGACTTGTTTGCTTTTTATTGCAGAATATCCCCTCGGGTGGCTCAGTTGGTAGTGCATCAGACCCTCAATGGGAAGGTCGTGAGTTCAAGCCTGCAGTGGGCAGTAGCGTCCTCCCTACTATAGTCATGAGGTCTGTGGTGACAGGTTGGACTCGATGATCATTGAGGTCTCTTCCAACCTTAGGAATACTGAATACAATAAAAGCAATCAATATTGTATGTAGGGATGAGCTCCTTTAGTATTCTGTAATGGATGATAAGACATTGCTCTGTATACATATAAAATTTATTCTATAGTTATGAATTAAAACTACGTTAGTGAAACAATGCCTT
The DNA here is from genome assembly GCF_026170545.1 of Melanerpes formicivorus. Lineage (NCBI taxonomy): Eukaryota > Metazoa > Chordata > Aves > Piciformes > Picidae > Melanerpes > Melanerpes formicivorus. Next base: position 121,619 of record NW_027142660.1, on the reverse strand, counting down.
CTGCTGGTGAGGAACGTGTCTGATAAGAAGGTAGGATTTGTCTGACTGACCTAGGTACATGCATCCTCATATGCTCTGTAATTACACTCATATCCTCGAGCTGCGCCAGGGGAAGTTTAGGCTGAAGGTGAGGAGAAAGTTCTTCACAGAGAGAGTTGTAGGCCATGGGAATGTGCTGCCCAGGGAGGTGGTGGAGTCACCATCCCTGGAGATGTTCAAGAGGGGATTGGATATGGCGCTTGGTGCCATGGTTTAATAGTAATGAGGCCTTGGTGACATGTTGGACTTGATGATCTATGAGTGAGGTCTCTTCCAACCTTAATGATTCTATGATACTATGATAGCCGTTTTTTTCCCTGCATTATCTCTGCCTCAGCTAGTGGCACAGATGGTTATACTTGTACTAGTGGATAGGCTTAGCAAAATCCAATATCAGTCCCCATCCTTCCAGATTCTTTGTTTCTGGGTGTTCTGTTCTTCTCAAAACTGACTCCTCTTATCTTCTGCAGCTCCAGTTACCTTTCCTCTGCCCACTTTCACAGCAACTTTATTTTTGATTTCTGCATTGAAGAATTCATAGTATCATAATATCATAGTATCAGTCAGGGTTGGAAGGGACCACAAGGATCATCTAGTCCCAACCCCCCTGCCTTGGGCAGGGACACCCCATACTAGATCAGGCTGACCAGAGCCTCATCCAGCCTGGGCTTAAACACCTTCAGGGACGGGGCCTCAACCACCTCCCTGGACAACCCATTGCAGGGCTTCACCACTCTCATGGTGAAGAACCTCCTCACATCCAGCCTGAATCTCCCCACCTCCAGCTTCATTCCATTCCCCCTAGTCCTATCACAACCTGAGATCCTGAGAAGTCCTTCCCCAGCCTTCCTGTAGGCCCCCTTCAGATACTGGAAGGCCACAATTAGGTCACCTCAGAGCCTTCTTTTCTCCAGACTGAACAGCCCCAACTCCTTCAGTCTGTCCTCATAGGAGAGGTGCTCCAGCCCTCTGATCATCTTCGTGGCCCTTCTCTGGACACCTTCCAGCACGTCCATATCCCTCTTGTAATAGGGGCTCCAGAACTGGATGCAGTACTCCAGGTGGGGTCTCCCCAGAGCTGAGTAGAGGGGGAGAATCACCTCCCTTGACCTGCCGGCCTGTAATGGGTTGGGGCAGACCCCCTCCCCACCATGCGCAGAAATAACGACTCAGACAAACAGATTGCAAAAGTGATGGAAAGTTTAAATAGAAAAAAACAATTTAAAAACAAACACCAATGAAAGCTTTACAGAGAACCACAAGCACCGTGACAAAGAGAGAAATCCCAGAACATACCCAAGAACATCCCATCCCCACCTGGGGGTACACCCAAACCCCCCCAGGGCTCTTTCCTCCCCCCCAACCCAGCCTTGGGCCTGGTCAGGCCCAAGGGAACCAGCTCACACCAATTTACCTAGGCTGCAGCTGGGGACGAAAGAGGAAGTGAAGACCCTGCATGGGCATTTTATAGGGGAGCAGGGCATTATGGGATTGAAATACCTGCCTGTGACCACCCCCTGGGCTGGGCCCACCCCTTGGGACCTCCCAGGTCTGGTCTATGCAGTGGCATCCGGGCCAGCACCCAGCCTAAACCACCACATGGCCACACTTCTCCTGATGCAGCCCAGGATCTGATTGGCTTTGTGGGCTGCAAGTGCACACTGAGAGCTCCTGTTGAGCTTCTTGGCCACCAGAACCCCCAAGTCTCTCTCCTCAGGGCTGCTTTCCAGCCAGTCACTGCCCAGCCTGTATTTGTGCCTGGGATAGCCTCGACCCAGATGCAGGACCCTGCACTTGCTCTTGTTGAACCTCATGAGGTTGGCTTGTGCCCACCTCTCCAGCCTGTCAAGATCCCTCTGGATGGCCTCCCTTCCCTCCAGTGTGTCTGCTGCACCACACAGCTTGGTGTCATCAGCAAACTTGCTGAGGGTGCACTCAATGCCACTGTCCATGTCACCCACAAAGATGTTGAACAAGACAGGTCCCAGGACCTGTTGGATTATCTCCTTGACCCATTTCATTCTATGCTTGTTAGAACTGCCTTTTACCTTACCCATCAGCTGCAGATGTTACAGTCAATTTGAGTTTATACTACACATTGGAAGCATATAGAAATATGAAAATTCTACATCTTTCAGTAGAGAAATCTTTGCAATGCTTGTAATTTGCTTTCATATTCTTTCATATATTTCATATGAGCACTGAAAGGAGCAAGAGAACAAAAATGTTTCTGTGCAAAATGTGAAGCTCTTGATGGAAAGCCTTTGGAGCTATGTGCTGGAACTGAGCAATTATCTAATTTAATGTGTTTTTACTTAAAATTAACCAAATAACAATTTGTTCTGGTAATGTTGATCTCAGAAACAGATGAAATGTATTGTCTGTTTTTCTACAAAAGTACAAAAATTCCAGCCTGATGTGGCACAAAGGGTGGGAGTTTGGCAAAATAGGTGGAATATGAGCCAGCAGTGTGCCCGGGTGGCCAAGAAGGCCAATGGCATCCTGGCCTATATCAGGAACAGTGTGGCCAGCAGAAGCAGAGAGGTCATTCTGCCCCTGTACACTGCACTGGCCACACCTTGAGTACTGTGTCCAATTCTGGGCCCCTCAGTTTAGGAAAGATGTTGACTTGCTGGAATGTGTCCAGAGAAGGGCAACAAAGCTGGTGAGGGGTTTGGAGCACAAGCTCTATGAGGAGAGGCTGAGGGAGCTGGGGTTGCTTAGCCTGGAGAAGAGGAGGCTCAGGGAAGACCTTATTGCTCTCTACAACTCCCCGAAAGGATGTTGTAGACAGGCGGGGGCTGGTGTCTTCTCCCAGGCAACCAGCACCAGAACAAGAGGGCACAATCTCAAGCTGCACCAGGGGAGTTTAGACTGGATATTAGGAAAAAATTTTTCATAGAGAGAGTGATTGCCCATTGGAATGGGCTGCCTGGGGAGGTGGTGGAGTCGCCATCACTGGAGGTGTTTAGGAGGAGATATGATGGGGTCCTTGGTTGCCTGGTTTAGTTGATTAGATGGTGTTGGATGATGGGTTGGACATGATAATCTCGAAGGTCTCTTCCAACCTGGTCTATTCTATTCTATTCTATTCTATTCTATTCTATTCTATTCTATTCTATTCTATTCTATTCTATCAAAAGGCATAATATCTAAGAGATGAAGGAGTAGCTTTATAACAAGCTATACCAAAAGTACAACTTGTAATGTTTCCCTTTAATCATATATATATATGTTAAATGCACCCCAAGTATTCGTGTGTAGAATAAAGGGGTAACAATAACATTCAAGATTTAGCAGCAGCAGATGAAAAGTTCTAAGACTTAAAAAAAGGGAAATCTGATTGGAAAACATTCTCACAACTGCTTAAAAATGTCTTTGCCATTCAGTTATCTGTCATTACTGTGGGGTTTGTTTGTTTGGTTTTGGTGGTGATGGTTTTTTTTTCCTTTGTTTTTGTTTCAAGCATGATAGCCAAAAACCTGATCATGCCCTGGAGTGATCATATATTTATATTTATAACATCTGAAAAGTGTGTCATGCCAAATGTTGAATGCATACATAAGAGAACCATGTACACTTCTCCATTACATGAAAAGAATCTGTATCTTAAATGATAAAATAACTTCCACCTTAGCTGATAGACACAGCTTTTGCAACACTGTAGCAATAATAATTTAAATGCATATTGCTCTCTCCAAAAGAAGGAAACAAAGAGATGAATAAATGATCACTAAGGAAAGAAACAGTTTAAAAATCTGTCTTTACAGAGGACTGTGGCTATGAGTTCCCCAGGCAGCATATTTGACAGTATGCACTGAGAAGCAAAAGAATTTACAACAGCTCAGACCTGAACACTGAACTAATAAGATAGAAAACAAGTCCAAGATAGCTGACTGCAGTACATACTCCCTACCCATGTGTACAATATATGATCTAAATTTAACAGAGCATATTGCAGTCAGTTGGTTACCACAGTTTCGCTCTACCTAATCCCCCAATTCTTGGTGTGCATTTTCTGTTTGTTGGTATAGTCCACTTTAATTGGAGTAATTTTCAGGTTTTATACACTCTGCTGAGACAGTATTTCCAACTGTGGGAAAGCAGGAGTAGTCATATACCCCACCTCCTTTGCTTGCAGACATTGTGCCCATAGCCTACTCAGAGGACAGATATAGGGTGGGGGTCATCTGGGGTCCTGCAACACAAGTTCATCTGATGTCTTCTAAGATGAAATGAGATGAGATGCATGAAGAAAAACAACTAGTTTTGCATCTTCAAATTAAAGAACCTCAGGGAATCAAAGGCATTTTCTGAGCCCCGTATGGAAGATATGATGAGTGCAAAATGTGGTACTCTGTGCCATATTTCCCCACCTTTTACCTCTCTGTGGGTTTAGAATGCACAAATACAGTATTTTACAGAACATTGCTGAGAGTAAGACACAGAGAGGGCAAGGAGGTGATTCGAGACAGCCAGAATTGCTTTACTAAGGGCAAGTCCTGCCTGACCAATTAAGTGGCTTTCTACAATGGAGTGATTACACCAGCAGACAAGAGAAGGGCAACGTTATCTACCTAGACTTCTGAAAGGTATTTGACACAATTCCTCACAACATCCTCCTCTCTAAGTTGTGGTGATGTGGATTTAATGGGTGGACTGTTTGGCGGATAAAGAATTGACCGGGTGGTTGCTGGTTGCATTCAGAAGGTACTGGTCAATGGCTTGATATCCAGATGGAGATGGGTGACAAGTGGGGTCCCTCAGGGGTCCATACTGTGTCCAGTGCTGTTTGATAGCGTCATCAATGATAAAGACAGTGGGAACAAGTACACCCTCAGCAGGTTTTCTGATGACACCAAGTGGAGTGGTGTGGTTGATATGCCAAGGATTGTATGTCATTCACAGGGACTTGGACAAGTTAGGGGAGTGAGTCCTGATGAATCTCATCAGGTTGAACAAGGCTAAGTGCAAGGTCCTGCATGTGAGTTGGAAAAATATTCATTATCAATGCAGGCTGTGGGAGGATGTAATAGTGACCAGCCCTGCAGAAAAAGACTTGGGGGTATTAGTGGATGAGAAGACAGACATGAGACAACAATGCAAACTTTCAGCCCAGAAGCCCAATGGCATCCCAGGCTGCATCAAAAGAAGACTGGCTGGCAGACTGAGGGAGGTAATTCTGCCACTCACCTCTGGTGAGAATTCACCTAGAGGACTGTGTCCAGCTTAATGGTCTCTAACACAAGAAGGACATGGACCTAATGGAGAGGGTCCAGAGGAGTGTCATAAAAATGATCAGTGTGCTGGAGCACCTCTTGTACAAAGACAGGCTGAGAGAGTTGGGGTTGTTCAGTCTGGAAAAAAAAGAAGGCTCTGGGGAGACCTCTCTCCATCATCTTTGGTAAGTTATGGTGGACAGGAGAGGTGTCTGGGGACTGGGGAAGGGCAAAAGTCATCCCAGTCTTCAAAAAGGCTAAGAATGAGGGCCTGGGTAACTATAGGCTGGTCAGCCTTATCTCCATCCCTGGGAAGGTGATGGAGCAACTTAACCTTGCTGCTGTCCTTAGGCATATCAAGGACAAGAGGGCCATTAGGAGCAGTCAACATGGTTTTACCAAGGGGAAGTCATGTTTGACTGACCTGACAGTTTTATGAGGACATAACCAGGTGGATAGATGATGGTAAAACAGTGGATGTGGTTTATCTTGATTTCAGTAAAGCATTTGACACTCTCTCCTGCAACATTCCAACCAATGCCACTCTGGGGTGTATTAGAAGAGGTGTGGGTCAAAAGAGGTTCTTCTCCCCCTCTACTCTGCCCTGGTGAGGCTGCATCTGGAATATTGTGTCCAGTTCTGGGCCCCTCAGTTCAAGAAGGACAGGGAACTGCTTGAAAGAGTGCAGCACAGAGCCACAAAAATGATGAAGGGAGTGGAACATCTTCCTTATGAGGAGAGACTGAAGGAGCTGGATCTCTTTACTTTGGAGAAGATGAGGCTGAGGAGTGACCTCATTAATGTTTATAAAATATGTAAAGGGTGAGTGCCAAGAGGATGGAGTCAGGCTCTTCTTGGTGATGCCCACTGACATGAGAAGGGGGAATGGGTGGATGCTGAGGCACAGGAAGTTCCATGTAAACATGAGGAAGAATTTTTTTCACTGTGAGGATGATGGAATGCTAGAACAGGCTGCCCAGGGGTGTTGTGGACACTCCCTCTCTGGAAATAATCAAAACCCACCTGGATGCATTTCTGTGTGATCTGATATAGGTGATCCTGCTCTGGCAGGGGGGTTGATCTAGATGATCTTTCAATGTCCTTTCCAGCCTCTGACATTCTCTGATTCTGTGTGACCTTATAGTGGCCTTCCAGTACCTGAGGAGATCTACAAGAAAGGTAAGGAGGGACTGTTTACACAGGTGTGTAGCAACAGGACAAGGGAGAATGGTTTAAAACTAGGGTGGATTTTGATTAGATATTGGGCAGAAGTTCTTTACTATGAAGATGATGGAACACTGGTAGAGTTTGCCCAGGGAGGTGGTGGTTTTATTCTATGATTCTAAAGCTGAGGTTAGAACATGCGTATAATCCTGCATCTATCAATGGTGCTAAGCATGAGCCTAAATGCTATGCCAAACTGAATACAATTTCTCAGTTCTGTTGCCTCAGTCATACAGTCATCTGCATGATCAGAGATGATTTGAAACTCCTTAATGATAACATATTTATCCTTTTCCAAACTTTCTGCCCCTTCTGGCTCCCTGCTTGCAGGTCCTTGTCTGACCTTTGTGACAGCTATAGCTCATTAGGATGCCATAATTTTTGTCACCATGCTTTACATCACCTATGCAACACGTCAGTCATCCTGTATACATGACATTCAACCTCTGAGCTTGTACTGTGCATCTGCTGCTCCCAAGACCTCTCCATTACTAAGGGCAGCATTGCTGATGCAGCAGCTATTTTGAAGACCCATTGCCCAATGCCTTGAACATTTAAATTAATGGCAGTTCTTTGGCAGGAAGAAAAGTAGACATAATTTCATTTTCACAAAGACTTAATGTTAGCCTTAGTGTCTCAATGTCTTAGACTTATGATCCTAGATTTAATGCCTTTTTAGCTAAGAATTCTGCATATCTCTTACTTCCAACTGTGTGTAAAATTACTGTCAAAAACATAGGGAACTATATAGCTGAGCCAATCCCTTGGTTATAATGGAGGAAATTTGAATAGAATAAGTGAAGAAAGTGTTTACAGTCTAAAGTGTGTCTAAGAAAAAAAATGAGAGTTTGTATACTGACAATTAATAACAAAACACAAGTCAGTCAGAAACACCATTGGAAGCCTAGTATCATATTAAACCAGCTAATTCACAGCTGCTCCCTCCTCACCAGTGAAGAGAAATGATCACTCAATAGTTCTATTTTCTAAAATTAAGGGTTGGAGTGCCTAAATGAATTTTGAATAGAGCTTATTTGTACTGTAATTAAAGTATGAAATAAGTAGCAAGGACAATTAAAAAATGCAATAGATGTAGTTGAAAGAAATTAACTCAGTAGGCCAACAATGTGCTTTATCTCCAGAAACTGTTTTTATCAATGATTTTAAATTCTCAGTCCTCAAAATCTAATACCTTGACCCTAGTCTTGAATATATCTTTTTGCCACACACCATTAATTTAATATGCAATTTAAATTACCTAAAAATACCCATTTCATTTAAGGAAAACAAGGCCATCAATTTATTTATCAATCTCCTAACTAAACAGGCATTTGTGTAACAATCTAAGAGTGCTGTCAAATTACAATTAGTTAATAATATACAATATATCAAATAAGGTTTGACAGGAAATTATTCTGTTCCACACATGCCTTACCGACAGGATTAATGCTGATCAGCCTAAGCAAGGCGCTTCCACAATACCTAGAAGGGTATGAAAGGGCTCTTTCTTTGCTTGGGCAAAGAAGCTTGGGATTTTTCAGGGGATGTGGAACTTGGAACTTGATGGCAAATACTCATAACTGCTAAAAACATGTAGGGCCTTTTAAGACCATGACTGTGCATTAATTTTTTATTAGAATCTCAAACATCAAAGAAGGTCATCATCTTTATTGCTTTTTCCACTACAAAGAGGAAATATGAGGTTATTCACACACCTTCTACATTTTGAGATTGAGAGTTTAAACAGCATAGATTTGTGATGAAGGTAGAAAACATCTTACTCTTGTAATCCTCTAGCAGTGTAGTTTTCTTTCTTTCATACCTGGCTCTAAAACTTAGTTCAAGACACCTGTATAATTTAACATTTTGATGCAAGAAAAATGTCCCCAAAACCATGGCAGCCAGAAAGAGGAATTCAAGGTCTTTCATTTGTTTCTTACTGTGTTCCTTCTGGAAGTCTGATTTACAGTAAATAAAAAGGATACTATTCAGATACTTTCCACAAGAGACATAGGCAGCCATGCATGGTACTCACCAATCACACATCTGAGAGATGTTTTAGGGAGAAAGAGAAGTAAAGAACTAACTAAGAAAGACTTGCTACAGGGAAATTCTCAAACAGTGTTCTTCCTTCTTGAGGCTGCCACAATAGAACAAAGAAACAAGCTTCAGAGACTGCATTTCTTTCAGTACAGATGGCCAAGTGTGGTTGTGCCTTAGCAGTAACAAGCTGCAGATGCTTACAATGCAATATAAAAATATTGCTCTTATCATCTTGTGTTCATCATTGCAAACCTCCCTAGAAATCACCTGGGGGAAAAACACATAAAAGAAGAAGAAAAAAAATCAAAATTGTGACAATCCTGGAGGTAACAGAAATTTATATGAATGACACTTCATTTAATAGAAATCAGAGAAAGTGAAACCAAAAAAAACCCACTTGTTTTCTTACAGATTGAGTCCACGTTTTGAGATCAATAGCAAACATGGATAATTATAAATCATCTGACCATTTGCATTTGACAAACAGTTTTACCAGCTGACATGTCCACGACTCCTGTATCCAGCTTTTTATATTTACTAAAAATCTGTACCAGTAATTGGTGCCATACCTCTAGGACTTAGCCCATTCTCTGCAAGATTCCACGAGGCACCTTCTTTATTTATGTAAAAGAATGAATCAGAGAAAATCAGAATGCCAAGCCTCTTGAGGCAGGATAAAATGTATTCAGTATTTTTACTGCAGAAATCTGGAAGAAAGTTCTGGTCTCCTATGTATCATGTGATGGGTCTTTGTGTTTTCTGAAGGTGCTGGAAACCAGCATTTTATGTACTTTTTCACTTACCTCATAATCAGTTACCTAACCTAATACAGCTTTTTATTTCTACAACTCCAATAAGCATCCAGTCCAAAACCACAGCTAGTGCTAGGAAAACCGATCAGCTTCTACATCAGGAAAATGACCTAGAAACAGTCATTTCTGCCCTCTGTTTCTCAACAGCTTTGCTGAGTTTGAAACAAGGATCAGGTGTCAACATCAGATCCATTCATGCAGGTGGGGTGGATAGTTTTTTATGGATGATACTATAGAACAAACACTTTAGAAACAAAAAATAGTTATGCTGATAGTAGTCAGGAGAAGATGAAAACTCATAATGTCTATCAAAAGAGAGCACACATGAACAACAGTACCAAAATTATATGGGAAAATAATTTAAGAGGGAAATTACTTATTTTCTTTTTGTTTTTACCTCTGGAACATTTTCTTGTTCCTGTAGCTCTCTTTGATCTAGATTAATTACCTTCAGGATGTTGTAAATGTTATTGTATTTTGCTCAAACTTGATGGTTGAAACAAGAAATCCAGTACATATTATTTTAGATTGAAGCTGGAGTAAATCAGTCATTATATGACTTATCCACCATTTCAATTTTTAAAATGGATTTTTTAAAATTATTATTTTATTTTGTGTATAAAGATTAATTCACAGTTATCCAGTGCACTTAGAGGCCCAAAAGGAATTACCATGCTATCTTAAAGAGAGCATCTTCAAAAAGATGATGGGGTGGTTTTTTGTTTGTTTGTTTATTTTTTTCAGAGACTAAACAAGTAGGAGCAACAAGGGTTGAAAAGATGACCAGGTATGGAATAAACTTGATCAAGGTTTCCAGTCAAAGGTAGTGATCAGGATAATACATGTAGCCAGGAGGGGGTTGGTCTCTTCTCCGAGGCAACCAGCACCAGAACAAGAGGATACCGCCTCAAGCTGCACCAGGGGAAGTTTAGGCTTGAAGTGAGGAGAAAGTTCTTCACTGAGAGAGTCATTAGCCATTGGAATGTGCTGCCCGGAGGGGGTGGGGGTGGGGTGGTGGGGGTGTGTGGTGGAGTCACCATCCCTGGAGGTGTTGAAGAGGGGATTGGACGTGGCACTTGGTGCCATGGTTTAGTCATGAGGTTTTGGGTGACAGGTTGGACTTGCTGATATTTGAGGTCTCTTCCAACATTGGTGATTCTGTGATTCTGTGATTCTAATATATAGTCTTTTGCTCTGTGCTATACAAGGGTACAGAGGAGGACACAACCCTATCTTCAACATAATATTAGAAATATCTTATAAGTACATCAACCTCCCAAAGGATTAGTTCTTGCTTTCAGTCTCCCCTATCAGCTTTTTCCCTCTAACTGTCTTGCTCATCTCTTTGAGTTCCCATCTCTTTTGAGACAACCTGATATGTCATCACACTGGTTTGATTTAGATTATAAGCTTGGGAAGTGTTTGCTATGAATTTGTGCATCTGGGTATATGGAGTTTTGGCATATTGGGATCCAAACCTAGCTACGATTTTCAGGCTGGTAAGTGTTACTGTTCAGTAATAATTACTAAAATTTTTCCTTAGTTCCTATGAAGTGAACTTGGCATTCCACATGCCATGTCTGTGGAGATAATATTAATTTATCTTGCCCCATTGTTTAGGTTCTCACTTTCCCTGTTGCACCTCTTTTTTTTGGTTGTTGGGTTGGTTTTTTTGTTTGATTGTTGGCTTAGTTTTGTTTTGGGGTTTTTTTGGTTGGTTGGATGTTTGGGGCTTTTTGTTTCTGTTGGGTTTTGTTTTTCTTGGTTTTTTTGTTGTTGTTTTCTCAAGCTATAGATTCCTGGATGATACATGTGAATATCCATCTTAATTAATAAGAGAAAAACAAACAAAACCTCTCACAATTATTGGGGGGAAATTGGGCCAAACACATGTGGTTGCAGATACAAAAGATAGTAAGAATTTTTTTCTAAAATATTATTTCTTATTGATGACTTTAAGTGAGTTCTTAGGAATTTTGAAGATCTGAGTTATATGCTTTAAACTATGAAGTTGCCAACACTACCTATTTATTGAATTTCCATCCTTGACATATTAAAGTACAGCATCTGGCTGTAGTTCTACTATGAACAGGGGAATTATCCATTTGCCCTTCTGTCATATGCCTGTATGTAGGTTAGGTCATTATGCCTTTTTTATTAATTAAAATAAATAAATAAATAAAATGTGATGGCCACTTGTGGGTAAGCTAAATACTAGAACTGTATTAACCCATGGCTGGCCCAATACTGCCATCTAACAAAAGGCACACAGGACATTTGTAGATCTTTCAACTGCATTTACAAAACACAGACTGATATTAGAATCAATGGAGAATTGTTGAAAAAAACTCAGCAAACCTTCATGATAAGTACCTTGTCTACCCTGTGTATCAAATTCTTCTATGATACATATATTTCTAGAAGTTGTTACTTAAAAAACTTGTTAGCATCTTGTAGATATTGGCTTCTTGCACTTGCCACTTTATTTTAAACGTCTTCTCATAGAATAGAATAGGATAGAATAGGATAGACTGGACTAGACTAGACTAGACTAGACTAGAATAGACCAGGTTGGAAGAAACCTTTGAGATCGTCATGTCTAACCTATCAGCCAACACTATCTAATCAACTAAACCATGGCACCAAGCACCCCATCAAGTCTCTTCCTAAACACCTCCAGTGATGGCAACTCCACTACCTCCCCGGGCAGCCCATTCCAATGGTCAGTCACTATCTCTATGAAGAACTTCTTCCTAACATCCAGACTAAACTTTCCCTGGCACAGCTTGAGACTGTGCTCTTGTTCTGGTGCTGGTTGCCTGGGAGAAGAGACCAGCCCCCACCTGTCTACAACCTCCCTCCAGGTAGTATTTGATATGGCTTACAGGTTTCTCCAGCATTTTCTTATGCTTTCCCCCCATCTATTTACTAATTGCTTATCCTCAGGTATTTAAGCTAATCAAAGCCTGTATTTGGAGTGACTGAATTAAAATGAGAGGCAATGAAGCATATCTGTCTCTCAGAAGGTGAGATTGAACAACCAACCATTTATGCTCACTTTTCATTAGACATAAAAATAAACATTTTACTCTTTTATTTCCCCCACTTTCAATGGTCTTTTTATGTTTTTCAACACATGGGCCACCTTGTAGACTCATCTGTGTAGCTACCCTTTACCCCTGCCTATTCTGTTCCTAATTGCACCTTAAGGATCTTCACTAATAACGTATAATGAGCAAAGAATAACTTAATTAATTTGGATTAACAAAGTCCAGATCAATTTGAAGACTGTAACAAGACTTACTGTAAGACTATCTTGTTCTTCTATCACCCCTGACTAGCACTGAACAACAGAAAAGACCACAGTGCTGTTTTCAAGTCAGGGGTGATACTTTATGATTTATATAACGAATCATCTTTCCACACACTTCACTGTAACTTCACTTCACCAACTACCCTACTCCTTTGCTCTAGGGCTAGTGTATTATTAATTTATTTTTCACTGAGAACAAAACTCTTGTAGTCTAAATGAGGTTTGGTTGAACATTATAGCAAAGCAGTGAAGGGACAGACTGGGGAGCTGGGCAAATAGGAAACTAATGAGGTTCAGTAAGTGCAGAGTGCACCTGGGAGGGAATACTAAACTGCACCAGTACAGGTTAAGATGTGATCTGCTACAGAGCAGTCCTGTAAAGAAGGACTGGGGGGTCCTGGTGGACAACAAGTTATCCATGGGACAGCAATGTGCCCTTGTGGCCAAGAAGGCCAATGACATTCTGGGGTGTGTCAAGAAGAGTGTGCCCAGCAGACCAAGGGAGGTTCTCCTCCCCCTCTACTCTGCCCTGGTGAGTCTCCACCTGGAATACTTCATCCTGTTCTGGGGTCCCAAGTTGAAGAAGGAGGTGCTCTCAGTGAATACTTTAGCACAATTGCAAGCAATGGATACTTTTGGTATACTTGACCCAAGATGTCCAAGGACAATGAAGAGAGATTTCAGGGCCTTGGGACAACTGGGGTGAATTAAGAAGAGTATGGCAAATCAAGGCAGTTTCATCTCCCCCTTTACTATGCCCTGGTGAGACCACATGTGGAGTATTGTGTCCAGTTCTGGGATGCCCAGTTCAAGAGGGACAAGGATATACTAGAGAGTGTCCAACAGAGGTCTACAAGAATGACTAAGGGACTGGAACATTTGTCTTCTGAGGAAAGGCTGAGAAACATGGGGCTGTTTAGCCTGCAAATGAGAAGAGTGATAGAGGATCTTACTATGCTTATAATATCTGAACAGTGGTTGTCAAGAAGAAGGTACTAGTCTCTTTCCAGTGGTGTCCTGTGGTAGGACAAGGGTCAGTAGATACAAACTAGAACACAGGTAGTTCCACCTCAACATGAGGAAAACTACTGTGAGGGTGATGGATTACTGGAGTAAGCTGTGCAGAGTAGTTGTGGAGTGTCCTTCTCTAGAGATGTTCGAGACTTGTCTAGATGTCCAGATGTCTGGATGTGCCTCTGTGCAACTTGCCCTAGGTGATCCTGCTGTAGCAGGGGACTAGTAGGACTGATGAGAGTAAGCACATGTGTAAGTAGTTTGTTAGATGAGATTGTAGTTTGCCTTCCACTGATCTTTCTAAGACTGATTTCACGGCCTAGCTTGAAAAAGGAAAAAGGAAACAAACAAACGAAAAAAGAACATTATACCACACAATGAATTTCAATCAGAGATTAGGGAGATGATGATGATAATTAAGGGTTCTAGAAATAAACCTGTGGTATTACATCCCTAAGCTCACAACCTGTGTAGTCATTTACTTGAAATCAGATGAAGCTCAAGTGCAAAGACCATACAAATGCTAGAATTCCAGAGTTGGAAACATTTGACACCCACATTACTCAGGTAGGAACAGAAAAGGACAACAGGGATTTGAGTAATTTGTGCTTTGTAATATCTCCTAATTTATACCTTAATATTGAGAAACTGCATTGAGAAATGACAATTTTGTAAATTAAGATGAAAAACAATTAGTCTGGAAAAAAGATGAGTCCTTTAAAATTATTGCAAAGTGAAAATTACATGTTCAGTATCAAAGATAAGTAGCAAGTTCTTAAGTGCAACTCAGAACAGGAAATAGATATACAAAAAATTCTTTGTGGGGGTTGTGCTAAAATGAACTAAACTGTCATTATGTATAAACATTTTTGGGTTTGGTAGTTTGTCACTATTGTTGCCAGCAATTTACTAAAAGCACAGAAGAAAATGACGACAAAAGAAGATAGTAGTAAAATTTCCATCAGAACTCATATGCAGTAAAACCAAAAAGAAAGTTCCCTGTAGTTCACTGAAGAATTCAGAGGGATTAGTCTCAACATAACAAAAGTTTCAAGGTAAGTACATTTATTTCAATATTAAGGGGGGTGGGGGGGGGTGGGGGGGGAAGAAGTAAGTATTTTTGAGAATAGTAAGATTGCAGTAATTGTAGTCTACCTGGACCTCAGCAAGGCCTTTGACACCGTCCCCCATAGCAAAATGCTGGCCAAGCTGTCAGCCCATGGCTTGGATGGGAGCACACTGCAATGGGTTAGGAACTGGCTGGAGGGCCGAGCCCAGAGAGTGGTGGTGAATGGTGCCACATCCAGCTGGCAGCCAGTCACTAGTGGTGGGCTCCAAGGATCAGTGCTGGGCCCCATGCTCTTTAACATCTTTATTGATGATCTGGATGAGGGCCTTGAGTTGATCGTCAGTAAATTTGCTGACGACACCAAGCTGGGGGCAAGAGTTGATCTGCTGGAGGGTTAAGAGGCTCTGCAGAGGGACCTCGACAGGTTGGACAGATGGGCAGAATCCAACGGCATGAGATTTAACACATCCAAGTGCCGGGTTCTGCACATTGGCCACAACAACCCCATGCAGTGCTACAGGCTGGGGTCAGAGTGGCTGGAGAGCAGCCAGGCAGAGAGGGACCTGGGGTTACTGGTCGATGGTAGGCTGAACATGAGCCTGCAGTGTGCCCAGGCAGCCAAGAGGGCCAGTGGCATCCTGGCCTGCATCAGGAACAGTGTGGCCAGCAGGAGCAGGGAGGTCATTCTGCCCCTGTACACTGCACTGGTTAGGCCACACCTCGCTTACTGTGTCCAGTTCTGGGCCCCTCAGTTTAGGAAGGATGTTGACTTGCTGGAATGAGTCCAGAGAAGGGCAACAAAGTTGGTGAGGGGTTTGAAACACAAGCCCTATGAGGAGAGGCTGAGGGAGCTGGGGTTGCTCAGCCTGGAGAAGAGGAGACTCAGGGGTGACCTTATCACTCTCTACAACTACCTGAAGGGAGGTTGTAGACAGGCGGATGATAGTCTCTTCTCCCAGGCACCCAGTACCAGAACAAGAGGACACAGTCTCAGGCTGCGCCAGGGGAGGTTCAGGTTGGATGTTAGGAAGAAGTTCTATACAGAAAGAGTGATTGCGCTATGGAATGGGCTGCCTGGGGAGGTGGTAGAGTTGCCGTCATTGAAGGTGTTCAGGAGGAGACTTGATGGGGTACTTGGTGCCATGTGTTAGCTGTTTGGGTGGGTTGGATTGGTTGATGGGTTGGACATGATGATCTTGAAGGTCTCTTCCAACCTGGTTTGGTTTATTCTAATAATTATTCTAATTGAAGAACTTTCCAAGATAATGGGAAGATTGTGCTATCTGTCCTGATAGATTCAGCTAATTATCCAGCAGAGGTTTCTGACAGTGGCAAAATCTGGCCATTTTCTGATATCTATTCATTCTTACTCCATTAGACCTGCCACCACAGAATTAGGCATGTTGAAGGCAATATTCCTGATTGTTCCATTTGATACATATTCTTTGATGTTTTTACCTGCTGATACCATCTGCTATTCCCAACTTTCTGTGGCCAGAAGTACCAAATGTTTACCATCCATTGTGCAAAATACTTTGAAATCTTTTTAAGATGATTTCAGGACTAACCAGAGTCCCCAGGTTTCTGTGGTGTGTGATTTGGTGAACAACAGAGCTGCTTTCAGCTTACCGTCACCTGCATGATGGTTTTTTTCATGCCTTACGTCAGCATTCTCTGTTGCAAACTAAGTAGCTCAGACTTTCTAACCTTTTCTTTGAAGGCAGATTCTGAATGCCTTGGGCCATTTGTACATTTTTTTCATAGTTCTACATCTGTCTTGAGATGCAAAAACCAGAACTGCAGGCAAGATCAAGGTCTGACTATATCACAGAGGTTTATAGTGGCAAAATGGCACTTTCTTTCTTTCCCAACACTCTCAATACTTTGTTGACTATAATAAGAGATATAGAATAGAGTTTAATGTAGTTTTGCCACACAATTAGAGATTGATATCTTGGCTCAAAAGTCACTGTTAAATTATCTTCTTAAATGACTACCTAAGCTGTCTTAGTTCAAAACTAAAACACAACATGTCGAAACAAATTCCACACACCAGATTCAGAATAGTTCTCTGGAGTCCAAATTGTTTTTTAATCTGCCTGATGTCTGAATAAATAGATTTTGTAATAACTGTACAAACCAGGCAGATAAGAAGAAAAAAATCTTCCCTTGCCCTAGAGAAAGTTTGTGGCAAAAGCTTTGTAACCAATCTACAGTTTCTGCTGGGAACAACAAGGCTAGAGAAATGCTCAAGGTCTGTTATACATATACATTACCCAGGGGGTCTTTCACATGAAATCACACACCACCGGTTCAAAACTTCACTTACAACATATTAATCCTCAAATCAAACAAAGTTACTAGAGAACAGATAATGATATTAACTTTTTGTCTTTTGAAGCTTGTTGCCTCTGTATATTTTCAATGACTAAGCACAAAGCCAGATAACTACCTCATTCTGAATGAAGAATGAAAGACAAAATTAGAGAGAATCGAGCCTTTGATATGATCATCACATTGTAGCAAACTTTTCTGTGACTAGGAATGAAGAATCATCCTTCATCTCAGTACTGGACATGTGAAAATACAATTGCTGCTCTCAAGCATAAACTCACTCCTTCACATTTTTCCTCAAGTTGAGCAGGGATGAAAAGAAAACCAGAGAAAAACAGGATTTACGTGAATTATTCTAGCTATGCAGAGGGAAAGGTGTGCTACTGCTGCCCTCTGAAGTGGAGAATCTTTGGGATTTTCCCTGCTGGATCTTACAAAGATATTTGTGCTTTTGCAATACACAATGTGCTCAGAGATGAAGGGCAGAATGAGGAGCAGGGCCATGTTGTCCTTGTAGCTCCACTGAAAGATGTAACCCATTCCTGCAGCATTTATCCATCTCAAAAAAAATCTAGGTGAAGAACAAAGACATACTGAAAACTTACTTGTATATAGAGTGACTAGCTATTTTCTTTTCTTATCCTTGTTATGTAGCCTAGTTAAAGGGAAAGTATATATGTAATTGATCTTACTGGAGCAAAGATAAAATCAGTTGTTTGTGTTTCTGCCAACACTCTCTGACTTTTGATATTTTAATCGTAATTTTCATAAGAGAAGAATGTACAGCATGCTTTCTCATCTCTGACAGACTCAAATCATCTCCTATGTTCATGCACTGCATTTATGCACTACCTGGAAATAAAGACTTCTCTGAATATCATGGCATGAGTCACCGTTGGTGAGTACAGTTAATAATGTCAGATTTGCAGAAGGCAGAAGCAATGACTTACTTTACTAGAGTCCTATGGACATTGTTCATCAAGTGAGTAAGAGTATGTGGAAGAGAGAGAGATGAATATTGACCATTGCATCGAGCATAACAAAGACTAAGAAATGAAGGAAAACATGAAAAGATATTTGAGGAAATTCAAGTATTAGTCCTATCAACACATCCTATGATGTTAAATTAGGGAACAAAAAATATATTAAAAGCACATTAAATTTCCCTGTACTCACTCCCTACTTGTTGATACATATATTTACCACTGTATTGTGCTAACCACAATGGTTGTTATGGTTGTAGCTGCAGTAAGGTTTCATTACTAGCACACTTAGGCCTAGCAGAACACAACTTCTCAAAAGATAATTTGATATCAGTGATGTCTTCCAACTTCTATTTATATGTTTACTTAAAAAAAAAAAAAAAGTAGAATAAACCTTTATTAGAATAAACCAAACCAGGTTGGAAGAGACCTTCAAGATCATCGTGTCCAACCCATCAACCAATCCAACCCACCCAAACAGCTAACCCATGGCACCAAGCACCCCATCAAGTCTCCTTCTGAACACCTTCAATGATGGCGACTCCACCACCTCCCCGGGCAACCCATTCCATAGCGCAATCACTCTTTCTGTATAGAACTTCTTCCTAACATCCAACCTGAACCTCCCCTGGTGCAGCCTGAGACTGTGTCCTCTTGTTCTGGTACTGGGTGCCTGGGAGAAGAGACTATCATCCGCCTGTCTACAACCTCCCTTCAGGTAGTTGTAGACAGCAATAAGGTCACCCCTGAGTCTCCTCTTCTCCAGGCTAAGCAGCCCCAGGTCCCTCAGCCTCTCCTCATAGGGCTTGTGTTCCAAACCCCTCACCAACTTTGTTGCTCTTCTCTGGACTCGTTCCAGCAAGTCAACATCCTTCCTAAACTTAGGGGCCCAGAACTGGACACAGTACTCGAGGTGTGGCCTAACCAGTGCAGTGTACAGGGGCAGAATGACCTCCCTGCTCCTACTGGCCACACTGTTCTTGATGCAGGCCAGGATGCCATTGGCCCTCTTGGCTGCCTGGGCACACTGCAGGCTCATGTTCAGCCTACCATCGACCAGCACCCCCAGGTCCCTCTCTGCCTGGCTGCTCTCTAGCCACTCTGACCCCAGCCTGTAGCACTGCATGGGGTTGTTGTGGCCAATGTGCAGAACCCGGCACTTGGATGTGTTAAATCTCATGCCGTTGGATTCTGCCCATCTGTCCAGCCTGTCGAGGTCTCTCTGCAGAGCCTCTTAACCCTCCAGCAGATCAACTCTTGCCCCCAGCTTGGTGTCGTCAGCAAATTTACTGATGATCAACTCAAGGCCCTCATCCAGATCATCAATAAAGATGTTAAAGAGCATGGGGCCTAGCACTGATCCTTGGGGCACACCACTAGTGACTGGCTGCCAGCTGGATATGGCACCATTCACCACCACACTCTGGGCTCGGCCCTCCAGCCAGTTCCTAACCCATCGCAGTGTGCTCCCATCCAAGCCATGGGCTGACAGCTTGGCCAGCATTTTGCTATGGGGGACGGTGTCAAAGGCCTTGCTGAGGTCCAGGTAGACTACATCAACAGGCCTCCCCACATCCACCAGGCGGGTCACCTGATCATAGAAGGAGATCAGGTTGGTCAGGCAGGACCTGCCCTTCCTAAATCCATGCTGGCTAGGCCTGATCCCTTGGTCATCCTGTAAGTGTTGTGTTATTGCTCTCAGGATGACCTATTCCATGATCTTGCCTGGCACTGAGGTCAGGCTGACAGGCCTATAATTCCCTGGCTCATCCAACCGGCCCTTCTTATGGATGGGCACCACGTTGGCCAGCTTCCAGTCCTCTGGGACCTCGCCAGTGAGCCAGGACTGCTGGAAAATTATGGAGAGTGGCTTGGCCAGCTCATCTGCCAGCTCTCTCAGCACCCTAGGATGAATCCCATCTGGTCCCATGGACATGTGGGGATCCAAGCTGCTAAGGAGAGTTCCAACCACCTCCTCATGGAACATAGGGAACTGTGCAGCTCCCTGGCTCCTTCTGCCAGCTCTGCAGGCCAGCTGTCAGGAAGACGTTCTGCCCTTCTAGTAAAAACTGAGGCAAAGAAGGTGTTAAGTATCTCTCCCTTTTCCGCATCCTTTGTTACAATGTTCCCCTCCGTATCCACCAAGGAGTGGAGGTTTTCCTTCCCCTTCCTCTTACTATTAATGTATTTATAGAAGGACTTTTTGTTGTCCTTCACAGTAGAGGCCAGTTTAAGCTCCAAGTGTGCTTTTGCCTCCCTAATTCTCTTCCTACAAGACCTAGCAACATCCTTAAACATTCTGTGGGTTGCCGCCCCTCTCTTCCAAAGGTGATACACCCTCTTTTTTTCCCTCAGTTCCATTAAAAGTTCATGAACCATCCAGGCTGGCCGTCTGTCCCTGCGGCTCATCTTCCAGCACATTGGCACAGCCTGTCCCTGAGCCTTCAACAATTCTTCATTGAAGTAGGTCCAGCTCTCCTGGACCTATTTGTTTTTAAGGGCTTTATCCCAAGAACCCTCTGAATTAGTTCCTTGAGTAACCCAAAGTCTGCCCTCCGGAAGTCCAGAGTGGAGGTCTTCTTGCTATACTAGGGTGAATGAGGGTGATTTCTAACAAACTAATGATGCTTGCATCTTTTGAATAGCAGTGAAATAAGAAAAGAAGCTTGGGATCTAAACATTTTGTGATTGGCACATCTCTGTATTGGACAGAGTTTTGTGACAATATCTAGTACATGATTAATAGGGGCATAAATATGGGAATCTCTATTTGTTCAAGAATAAATCTTCCCTTTAGCATGTATACGTCCTACTATATATTCTTCAAGAGACACTGTCATCCAAGTTTCCGTGGCCATCATTCAAAATGTCATGAAACAAAAGATACAGAACTAAGCATTGCACTTTTATAAAACAAGATAAAAACAAGTGACTCAAATCGCTTCTGAAATTTTTGAAGTAGCTGTGAATTAACACCCATTCAGCACTTGAGAAGACTGGTTTTGCATGAGTAACTATTTGCTTCAAATACACAGAATCACAGAAGCATTCAGGTTGGAAAAGATCCTTAGGATCACCCTACTCTACAAGGTTCATCCCTAAACTATATCTCTCCCCAAGCACCACATCTAAATGACCTTTAAACACATCCAGGGTTGGTGACTCAACCACCTTCTTGGGCTGCCCATTCCAATGCCTGACCACTCTTTCTGTGATTTTTTTTTTCCCTAATGTCCAGTCTAAACCTACCCAGTAGTAGCTTCAGGACATTCCCTCTTGTTCTATCACTAATTACCTGTGAGAAGAGGCCAGCACCTGCAGCACCAGCCTCTTCACAGCATCCTTTCAAGTAGTTGTATAGAGCAATGAGGTCCCCCTCAGACTCTTTTCCAAACTAAACAGTCCCAGCTCCTTCAGTCACTCTTCCTAAGATTTATTCTCCAGGCCCATCACAGCTTCATTGCCCTTCTCTGCACTCACTCCAGCATCTCCACATCTCTCCTGTATTGAGGTGCCCAAAACTCAACACAATATTCAAGGTTTGGCCTCACCAGAGCAGAGTACAAGGGGACAATCACCTCCCTACTCCTGCTGGACACAGCATTTTTTATACAAGCCAGGATGTCATTGGTTTTCTTGGCCACATGGGCACACTGCTTGCTCATATTCAGTTGCCCATCAATTAGCACCCCCAGATCCCTTTCTGCCAGACAGCTTTCCAGCCACACTTCCACAAGCCTGTAGTGTTGCTTGGGGTTGTTGTGACCCAAGTGCAGGACCTGGCATTTGGCCTTGTCAAAGCTCATCCCATTAACATTGGCCCATTGATCCAATCCATCAAAGTCCCTCTGTAGACCTGCCCTACCCTCATACAGAACACTCACACCCAACTTGGTGTCCCCTACGAACTTACTGATGACACACTCTACATCTTCATCAAGTTCATCAATAAAGATGTTAAACAGAAGTGGTCACAACACTGAGCCCCGAGGAACACCACTTGTGACCAGCCACCAGCTGGATTTAATTCCATTGGACACCAGTCCATTGGGCCCTTTCACCCAGCCACTGTTTTATCCAGCAGAGTGTGTGTTCATTAAAGCCATGAGCTGCCAGTTTGTCCTTGAGAATTCTGTAGGGAACAATGTCAAAGGCTTTTCAAAAGTCTAGGTAGACAATATCCACAGCCTTTCCCTCATCCAACAGTTGGGTCATCCTGTCATAGCAGGAGATCAGGTTGATCAGGCAGGACTTGCCCTTCATAAACCCATGCTGACTGGAACTGATTGTCTTGTTGTTCTCTGTATGTTGTGTAAAGGGGCTTGAGATGATCTGTTCCATGAGCTTCCCTGGTACTGAGGTCAGCCTGACAGGTCTATCATTGCCTGCATCTTCCTTTCTTCCTTTCTTGTACATAGGTCTTACATTTGCGACCCTCCAGTCCATTGAGACCTCCCCAGTTAGCCAGGACTTCAGGTAAATAATGGAAAGTTGGCAAGCACATCTGCCAACTCCCTCAGCACCCTTGGGTGTAGCCCATCTGGACCCATAGACCTGTGTGCATCTAAGTGGTGTAGCATGTCAGTGACCACTTCCTCATTTATTGTGATGACCTCATTCCAATTCCCCTCTCTGACTCCTAGTTCATGAGGCTGGGTGTCCAGGGAACTGCTGGATCTACTCCTAAAGATTGAGGCAAAGTGGGTATAAAGCACCTTAGCCTTCTATTCTTCCTTCGTCACTATGTTTCCCTATGCATCCAACAAAGAATGGAGATTTTCCCTATACCTCCTTTTGTTGTTAATGAGTTTATGGAAACATTTTTTATTATCCTTAATGGCTGTAGCTAGGTTGAGTTCTAGCTGTGCTTTGGCTCTCCTAATTTTCTCCCTACATAGCTTTACTACATCTTCATAGCCCTGATGAGAGACCTATCTCCCCTTGCAAAGGCCATAGACTCTCCTTTTGTTCTTGAGGTCCAGCCAAAGGTCCCTATTCAGCCAGGCCAGATGCCTTTCCAACTGACTCATTTTTCAGCACACAGGGACAGCCTGCACCTGTGCCTGTTAGACTTCCCTCTTGAAGTATGCCCAGCCTTCCTGGACTCCTATATCCTTCAGCGTAGCCTCCCAAGGGACTGTGTCATTCAGTCTCCTGAACAGGCCAAGGATTGCCCTATGGAAGTTCAAGGTGTCAGTTTTACTAACCCCTCTCCTTGTTTCCCCAAGGATAGAGAACTCAATCATCTCATTATTGTTGAGCCCTAGATACTCTCCAACCTTTACTACCCCCATGTATACAAGGATGGGTATTTACAGTACTAGTTTGGGGGATTTATATTACAAACCAACAGACAACCATAAATTAGCACATATAGATTTGAGATGGATTACTTACCTACCTATCTTAAGGGGGCCTACAAGAAAGCTGGGGAGGTACTTTTTAGGATGTTGGGTAGTGATAGGACTAGGGGAAATGGAAAAAAAAACAACAGAAATGGGTAGATTCAGATTGGATGTTAGAAAGAAGTTCTTCACCATGAGGGCGAGGAGACACTGGAATGGGGTGCCCAGGGAGGTGGTGGAAGCCCTGTTCCTGAAAAATCATAAGGCCAGGCTGGATGTGGCTCTGAGCAACCTGATCTATTGTGAGGTGTTCCTGCCCATGGCAGGGGGATTTGGACTAGATTTAGAATAAACTTTATTTAGAATAAACCAAACCAGGTTGGAAGAGACCTTCAAGATCATCGCGTCCAACCCATCAACCAATCCAACCCACCCAAAGAGCCAACCCATGGCACCAAGCACCCCATCAAGTCTCCTCCTGAAAACCTCCAATGACGGCGACTCCACCACCTCCCCAGGCAGCCCATTCCAATGGGCAATCACTCTCTCTGTATAGAACTTCTTCCTAACATCCAACCTAAACCTCCCCTGGCGCAGCCTGAGACTGTGTCCTCTTGTTCTGGTACTGGGTGCCTGGGAGAAGAGACCATCATCCACCAGTCTACAACCTCCCTTCAGGTAGTTGTAGAGAGGGATAAGGTCACCCCTGAGTCTCCTCTTCTCCAGGCTGAGCAACCCCAGCTCCCTCAGTCTTTCCTCATATGGCTTGTGCTCCAAGCCTCTCACCAACTTCATTGCCCTTCTCTGGACTTGTTCCAGCAAGTCAACATCCTTCCTAAACTTAGGGGCCCAGAACTGGACACAGTAAGCGAGGTGTGGACTAACCAGTGCAGTGTACAGGGGCAGAATGACCTCCCTGCTCCTGCTGGCCACACTGTTCTTGATGCAGGCCAGGATGCCACTGGCCCTCTTGGCTGCCTGGGCACACTGCAGGCTCATGTTCAGCCTACCATCAACCAGTACCCCCAGGTCCCTCTCTGCCTGGCTGCTCTCCAGCCACTCTGACCCCAGCCTGTAGCTCTGCATGGGGTTGTTGTGGCCAATGTGCAGAACCCGGCATTTGAATGTGTTAAATCTCATGCCGTTGGATTCTGCCCATCTGTCCAGCCTGTCGAGGTCCCTCTGCAGAGCCTCTCTAACCTCCAGCAGATCAAGTCCTGCCCCCAGCTTGGTGTCGTCAGCAAATTTACTGACGATCAACTCAATGCCCTCATCCAGATCATCAATAAAGACGTTAAAGAGCATGGGGCCCAGCACTGATCCTTGGAGCCCACCACTAGTGACTGGCCGCCAGCTGGATGTGGCATCATTCACCACCACACTCTGGGCTCGGCCCTCCAGCCAGTTCCTAGCCCAATGCAGTGTGCTCCCATCCAAGCCATGGGCTGACAGCTTGGCCAGCATTTTGCTATGGGGGACAGTGTCAAAGGCCTTGCTGAGGTCCAGGTAGACTACATCAACAGGCCTCCCCACATCCACCAGGCGGGTCACCTTACCATAGAAGGAGATTAGGTTGGTCAGGCAGGACCTGCCCTTCCTAAATCCATGCTGACTAGGCCTGATCCCTTGGCCATCCTGTAAGTGCTGTGTGATTGCACTCAAGATGACCAGTTCCATAATCTTGCCTGGCACTGAGGTCAAGCTGACAGGCCTATAATTCCCTGGCTCATCCAACCGGCCCTTCTTATGGATGGGCACCACGTTGGCCAGCTTCCAGTCCTCTGGGACCTCGCCAGTGAGCCAGGACTGCTGGAAAATGATGGATAGGTGATGGATATGATGGATGATGGATAGATGATCCTAGAGGTCACAGGTAACACAGGTAAATGTCTCTTAGAAAGAATATGCGATGTCTCTTAGAAAGAATATGCAAAAAATAATAATTTAATAAGTAATAATTTAATAAGCGAACTTAATACAAAACATGGTAAAGTGTTTCTTCTCTTTTGGATGTCAGAGAACTTTATTTGCTTATTTATTGAAGGTATTGCATTACTAAGTTACTATACTGCTTGATAATTTTCACGTAACTTTTCCAACAGAAATACATTCCACATGTTATTTATTCACTAAAATATTGTTTGTTTTCTAAATCTCATTTTGAAAGTGGACATTCCTCTATATACATATAGCATTAAAAAACTTTATTTAATTTTCTTACCAAGCTTGTCAGCAAAATGTCAGTTCTGCCAGATGAGAAGTAGTACTTTATTTAGAAAAAAAAAAGTATGTAAACCAAAATACATTCAATTTATTTACAGCTTTTATGTAAAAGCTGTAATAATATGCTTCTGAAATTATGAATGCAGAAAGCATAAATGTTATAGGCAGCCTGGAAAGCAGCAGGTATTGTGCCAATTCAGAATTGCTACTTACCTTCAAAATAATGTTCTTTTAGAATCTAATGCAATGTTCACTGGAATCAAAATGATTGTCTGAATGCAGTTGTTATTTCTTACACAGTAATTGCATGTGTATTAGCTATAGAAGCCCACAAAAAGTAACATCTGGAAAAAGGCATTCTTCTTTTTCACAGACATACCTCTAGTAAACAAAAATATGGTTTATGATTTTGTTTTTAACATGAAGGCATTTCTTTTTCCTCATCAATTAGTAACATTTTCTTGTTTGAGCTATACACTCTTCAGTAAAGTTGGAAATGTCTGATTGTTGTAGGTTAAGGGGTAACTTGTAGCATAGAGAAGAACTCCTCCCAGGGAAGATGGAAAGTTCACTCCAAGCGGGGGGCATGGTATAATGTAATGTGTTACTCCCTTCCTTTTACAGCATCACAGTATTGCAGTATCACCAAAGTTGGAAGAGACCTCAAAGATCATCAAGTCCAACCTGTCACCACAGACCTCATGACTACACCATGGCACCAAGTGCCACGTCCAATCCCCTCCTAAAGACCTCCAGGGATGGTGACTCCACCGCCTCCCTGAGCAGCACATTCCAATGGCTAACAGCTCTCTCTGTGAAGAACTTTCTCTTCACCTCGAGCCTAAACTTCCCCTGGCATAGCTTGAGACTGTGTCCCCTTGTTCTGGTGGTGGTTGCTGGGAGAAGAGACTAACCCCTTCCTGGCTACAACCACCGTTCAGGTAGTTGCAGAGAGCGATGAAGTCACCCCTGAGCCTCCTCCTCTCCAGGCTAAACAATCCCAGCTCCCTCAGCCTCTCCTCACAGGGCTTGTGCTCAAGGCCTCTCACCAGCCTTGTTGCCCTTCTCTGGACACGTTCAAGTGTCTCAATGTCCTTCCTAAACTGAGGGGCCCAGAACTGGACACAGTACTCAAAGCGTGGCCTAACCAATGTAGAGTACAGGGGCACAATAACTTCCCTGATCCTGCTGGCCACACTATTCCTAATGCAGGCCAGGATGCCATTGGCCTTCTTGGCCACCTGGAAACACAGCTGGCTTGTGTTTAGGTGGCTGTCAATCAGCACCCCCATGTCCCTCTATGTTTGGCAGCTCTCCAGCCACTCTGACCCCAGCCTGTAGCTCTGCATGGGGTTGCCGTGGCCAAAGTGCAGCACCCAGCACTTGGATTTGTTGAATGCTATCATATTGGACTCTGCCCATCTGTCCAGTCAGTTGAGGTCCCTCTGGAGAGCCCTTCAACCCTCTAACTGATCAACATCTCCTCCCAACTTGGCGTCATCTGCAAATTTGCTGATGACTGACTCAATCCCCTCATCCAGATCATCAATGAAGATGTTAAAGAGGATGGGGC
Organism: Melanerpes formicivorus; assembly: GCF_026170545.1. Taxonomy (NCBI): domain Eukaryota; kingdom Metazoa; phylum Chordata; class Aves; order Piciformes; family Picidae; genus Melanerpes; species Melanerpes formicivorus. The sequence continues at coordinate 94,428 of NW_027142660.1, read as the reverse complement.
CCAGCACTGATCCCTGGGGGACATCACTGGTGACTGGCTGCCAGCTGGTTGTGGCACCATTCACCACTACTCTCTGGGATCAGCCCTCCAGCCAGTTCCTAACCCAGCACAGAGTGCTGCTGTCCAAGCCACGAGCTGACAGCTTAGCCAGCAGTTTGCATCAGATATTGTTCTGGCCCTCTACCAATAATTTGGCCTAATCACTTTTATTGTGAACCTCATTCCAAAACTGTCCTTTGATTCCTTATCCTTAGGGCAGGTATTAATTTCTCTGAAGAACCACAAGGAGGAATTGCTATGAGGATGTTTTGGTAGGAAAAAAAATGGCTTCAATGGGGCTCACTATTCCACTGCATGACAAAACTGGGCAAGGCATGCTTCCAGTGACCTCTGTTCTAGACATTTTATTAGTCCAGTTTCTTTCATAGGATCTCCTAGGTCAGTACAGCTCTTTGTTGAAGAATGATGGTACCACAATATGATGTTGATAGTAGCGCAATGGGAGCAGCATTGGTCTTGGGGCTGACAATTGTGTTCAGCTTATGCCTTTGGATGGCCACTCAGACTCCCTAGAGATTGCAGAATCACAAAATGGTAGGAGGGAACCTCTGGAGATCATCTAGTTCATGTAGAGCACCTTGTTCAGAAATGCAACCAGGCAGGTTTTGAGTACCTCCAGAGAAGGAGACTCCACCACCTCTCTGGACACCCTGTTGCAGTGATCTGTCACTCACCAAGTTAGGAACCAAGTTGCTCAGCTGTGGTGATTTTCAAATTCTTGCTAAACTCTATGGGCATTTGTGATCAAGAAAAATGCCCCTGGCTGAAAGAAAAAAGGCAGCAAATTAACAAAGTCCTGTTGCACCTTCTTAAAGAGAAATTTTGGTTAGATGTGACCTTGTGATGCTGCAATGAACACCCAAGGGCACTAGTACAAATGTTGACAAGTTGCTTCATTTTTCAGGCAAAGATAAACATTTTACCTTAAGGCTACATACTTAGACACTTGATCTGCTTTATTAATTCTGCTTGATTTATGTATTTGCTCTTAGGCATGTTTGTTTACCATCTACGTAATGTCTTGAGTACTTCTTTATAGCTAAAAAAGACTCTATCACTATCTTTTAATGGAATCTTCATAAGTTATTTTGTTGTGGATGAAGCATTACAATATTTTAATAATTTAAATCATAGAATCATAGAATCAGTCAGGGTTGGAAGGGACCACAAGGATCATCTAGTTCCAACACCCCTGCCATGGGCAGGGACACCCCACACTAGATTAGGCTGGTCAGAGCCTCATCCAGCCTGGTCTTAAACACCTCCAGGGATGGGGCCTCAACCACCTCCCTGGACAGCCCATTCCAGGGTTTCACCACTCTCATGCTGAAGGACTTCATGTCGATGCTTTCTGTCTAATTGCTAAATAATCAAAATGTAAATTTGAATAATAAGAAATTCAATATAATTCCAATTGCTCCTTGCCTTGTTTTCTGTTCATGCCTTCTAACTTATTTTTCAAGTTCTAGAGAAGCAAAAGAATAAATATCTTCAGGTTATAGATATACTCCTTTGACATTCCTCAAAGTTTTAATAAACTGTACTTAAATGTGCTTACAGCAAGCATTGTAATTAGTAATTCATTTTCTGACTTGCCAGACTTCATCAGTTTGAATTTCTTTCCCCCAGGGGAAAAAAAAAAACACCTAAAACCTAACAAAGATCTAACAATTGTATGAATTTTAAGGTATTTGAAAACATAGATAAGGAAAATTGTTCAGTTAGCTAAGCCACATGCAATCAAGGAGGGGGCAGGAGAAGAAATACATTCACATACGCTTGTGCCCCAAAGGATAGAAAATTATAATTATTTCATGATAGATACAGGAAAACAATTTGATTGCATGATGAAAAAGATGCAGCTTCTGCAGATGTAAGCCCCCTAACTTAATTTTTTAAAATTTAACTAGAAATTTCAATAAGCATATGGAACAAGGAAAGACAAGGATAACAGGTGAGCATTCATATATGTTCTGAATCATGCAAAGCCAGCTGTAATTTGAAAATACAGGGATTGGGATTCTTGATATAGTTTTCATTAAATTAATGAAATTAATGAATTAATGATAGTTTTCAGTAAATTAATTAATAGTGTTTCTAACACAAAGGAAGAAGGCAGAATTTGAAGGAGGAAACTGCTGCAGCCTTACAGATTAGTCCAGTCCAATAAAAATATACATAAAGTATCAGCACAAACGAGTGTAAAGCCAGTAATAGAAGTCAGACACTAAATAAGCCCTCTAATCTTGACACATTGGCAGAATGCAGCAGAATGAAAGTTCACACAAAAAGACAGCAATAGCTGAGCAGCAGGAAATGAATGTGTACAGTGTCTTGAAGGTTAGGATAAAAAATTGGGAATTCTGTGAAAAGAAGGTAGCTGAAACACAGAAGTGATTTAAAGGGAAGGAGATTTGTCATCATGACTGGTAAGAAAGGATTTGGATGAATGTGAGTATGTATGGACAAGAAAAGAATTTATGACACAATTTTTAGGTTCCATTATTGATTTAGTTAGTTAATTAGTCACAGTAATCAACTTCTTGAAATTCATGAACACAGAGTATTACATCATGGAGAGAGGAGAACTGAACAGAACAACCTGTAAAGGGTAGGGGGAAGAAAGTGCTGAAAAGGAGCATAAGGCTAGGGGTGAGAATGCAGGGTAGAAGACAGAGACTGTTAAAGCTTTGGAGGTGGCACAGAAGGAAAGCCAAAATTAATATATCAACTGATCTTTCTGTTCTATAGATATTTTTAAATGACAGAGATAGTGCAGTGTATCTGGAGAACTGAGGATGACTAAGTCCTCAGATATGTTAGTATTTGATCATATTGAGGTTGCAAGGAAAAATTCGCCTCCTAAAAAGGAAACACAAATTGGTAGGAAGAGAAATTGCAAAAGATCCGAGAGAGGGATAAGAAGTAAGATCAATGTATACTCACTGCTGACTGGAAGACGCTATTTAGATCGAGACAGGGGAAGTACAAGACTTCAAGACATAAAAACATTCCTGCTGCAAATGAAAAATATATGCTGAGATGATTTTCACATACTGGAGAACAAACTGTGGGGGAAAAATATACTGAATAATCTTCATGTTATTTTCAACTGCAATGTATATAAGCATCCTCACAGAGAACATATTCAGAAATGCAACATTTTCTGCAGACAAGAGACTAAGAGAAGAAAGGACTTAATCATCTTGTACTGAGTAGGTCTTTTTACAAAATTTTTTTGCTGGTTATGTCTAACCCAGGGAGACTAGAGGGCTTCTATCTCAGCTAAAGGGGAAATGAGGCTTCTTTGACTTGTGTGCTTTCACTTCCCATCTCTCCTTTGCAGTGACTTGATAACTTCAGGGAAAAATAATTCAGTTGCTACATTGTCAGAGAATTGTTATTTATAAACCAAGAATATGGAAGACTTCTATTAAAACCAATATCGTACTGAACATCATAGACTATTTGATTTAGAAACGGCTTGTGAAAAACAGTAGCTTTAAGGTGAAGCAACTAAAGCACTCTAAGGCCAGTGGTTTCAAAGGCTTCTTGGACTAAGATCTAGTGGGGTACAATGTAGTGCAAAGCATAACCAAATTTCCCTTCAGGTGCAATCTCTGGAAGCTGCTGGGGTGTTCTTTCTCTAAGAAATCAGAAAGACTCACACACTTACATCCAGTTCACAGAAAAGTTAGATGTAGAGACCGATGCTTAGCATTGATGTAGCATCTCAAAGTAATTGCTTTTAGGCAGAAGAAGAAAACTTTTGATTAAGAAAAATTCAGGTTTAATATATTAAAGAAAAAAAAAAAAAGAAAGCCTTTGGCCTAAATACTCACAGACCAAAGATTGAAAATAATGCCAGGAGAGATGCTCAGGACTCAGTTCAAACAGGACAAAGATTGAAGTTTTAGAACTAGATCTCTCCTGCAGCAGCTGTAAAGTATCACAAAGCATTTCTCCCAGCACTCACAAAGACCATTATTAGAATACAGAAAACTATTATTGACCCTAAATCTTCTCTTCATTCATTTAATTTACAACCATGTCTTCCCCAGGGATCCTACTACCTGGTTTCTTTTTATAACTTTTAAAGAAATAGCACATCTCCATGGATGCTGTCTTTAAACTAGCTGTCACTGTTTATTTGTTACAGCTTCAGAGGCTTTTCACCACAGACCTATATTTGGGATGATAATTTAAACTTTTCCAGCTTACCTACTGCAGACCTCTCTTTACATATTCACTTGCCCTGGTTTAAGCTTTGATTAAAATTTTCTCAGTTTGCATCAGGAGATTACCAAATTGCACTAACTTGACTAAGCAGGGGATAAACCAGCTTAACCAGGACCATCTTTAGTGGCCTTAAGTAGACCAGTTAAAAATCCATTTAGATAGATAGCCCTAATGTTCCTCAATGAGGAACACAAGCAAGGATACATGGTATTCCTTCTAATTTGAGGCTAAATTGCTAGGTAACTGGTAAATGTCTTACTTCATCAAAACAGGGACACAAGGAATAAGGAATTTTTAAATTTTTTTTTCTTTTTCTTTTTTCTTTTTTTTCTATTTTTTCTATTTTCCCCCCTTTTTTTTTTTTTTTTTTTTTTTAACCATAAAGTGCAGGTTTGAACCCACAGTATTTTGCTTCACTGTGAGCTGGTTAGGCCACACCTTGAGTACTGTGTCCAGTTCTGGGCCCCTCAGTTTAGGAAAGATGTTGAGTTGCTGGAATGTGTCCAGGGAAGGGCAACAAAGCTGGTGAGGGGCTCAGAACACAGGCCCTATGAGGAGAGGCTGAGGAAGCTGGGATTGCTTAGCCTGGAGAAGAGAAGGCTCAGGGGAGACTTTATTGCTCTCTACAACTACCTGAAGGGATGTTGTAGCCAGATGGGGGTCAGTCTCTTCTCTCAGGCACCCAGTACCAGAACAAGAGGACACAGTGTCAAGCTGCACCAGGGGGAGGTTTAGTCTGGATGTTAGGAAGAAGTTCTTCATAGAGAGAGTGATTGCCCATTGGAATGGGCTGCCCAGGGAGGTGGTGGAGTCATCATCACTGAAGGTGATTAGGAGGAGACTTGATGGGGTGCTTGGTGCCATGGTTTAATTGATTAGATGGTGTTGGAAGCTGGGTTGGATGTGATGATCTCAAAGGTCTCTTCCAACCTGGTCTGGTCTATTCTATTCTATTCTATTCTATTCTATTCTATTCTATTCTATTCTATTCTATTCTAAATTGTTTGGATGAACCCCTACAGACTATAGGCTAAAAGCTGCAACACATTGTCAGTGACTGAGAGAAACAACAGTCACTGGCACATCTTTGCTTTATTTTACCAGGTATTACCTAGTACGGCTTTCTGTCAGTCCAACAGCATATTTTTCAAAGGCAGCCTGATCTAGTGTGGGGTGTCCCTACCCATGGCAGGGGGGTTGGAACTAGATGATCCTTGTGGTCCCTTCCAACACTGTCTGATACTATGATACAATGATTCTATGACCTTTTGGATCATAATGTGTGATATTTTTTTCCCGTATTTGCTGCAGACCCTTTAATGCAATACACAGAAATCACTGTGAAGTAGAAAATATCTCTGACAAATATCAATATTATTTTTTGCAGGCAGTACACATGATTTATTTCACTTATCCATTTAGGTCAGTTATAATAAGATAATATTTTCATGATTTACATTACCTGCTGCTTTCTTAATCCATTGCTTCATCTGGAAGTTGAGGTATTTGAGATATTTGAAAAATAATGGCCTCATTGAATCAATGGACCTGAGCAAAGTCTATGACACTGTCCTGCACCACATCCTGTTCTCCAAGCTGGTGCAACATGGGTTTGATGGATGCACCATTCAGTGAATACAGAACTGGCTTGATGGCTGCACCCAAAGGGGGGCTGTCAGTAAGTCCATACCCAAGTGGAGGCCAGTGACAAATGGAGTCCCTCAGGGATCAATACTGGGACCAGTCTTGTTTAACATCTTTGTTGGCGACATGGACAGTAGCATTGAGTGCACCCTCAGCAAGTTTGCTGATGACACCAAGTTGTGTGATGCAGCAGACATGTTGGAGGGAAGGGAGGCCATCCAGAGGGACCTTGACAGGATGGAGGGGTGGGTCCATGACAACCTCATGAGGTTCAACAAGACCAAGTGCCAGGTCCTGCATCTGGGTCAGGGCAATCCCAAACACTGATATAGGGTAGGCAGGGACTGTCTTGAGAGCAGCCCTGAAGAAAAGGACCTGGGGGTGCTGCTGGATGAGAAGCTCAACATGAGCCAGCAGTGTGCACTTGCAGCCCAGAAAACAAATTGCATCCTGAGCTGCATCTAGAGAAGCATAACCATCAGGTCAAGGGAGGAGATTCTCCCCCTCTACTCCACTCTGGTGAGACCCCACCTGGAGTACTGTGTCCAGTTCAGGAGCCCCTGTTACAGGAAAGACCTGGAGGTGCTGGAACATGTCCAGAAAAGGGCCACAAGGATGTTTAGAAGGCTGGCACACCTCTCCTATGAGGACAGTGAGGGAGTTAGGGCTATTCAGTCTGGAGAAGAGAAGGCTCCAAGGAGACCCAACTGTGGCCTTCCAGTATCTTAAGGGGGGCTACAAGAAAGCTGGGGAGGAACTTTTTAGGGTGTCAGGTAATGATAGGACTAAGGGAAATGGAAAAAAATAGAAATGGGTAGATTCAGATTGGATGTTAGGAAGAAGTTCTTCACCATGAGGGTGGGGAGACACTGGAATGGGTTGCCTAGGGTGGTGGTGGAAGCCCAACTCCTGAAAAATTGTAAGGTCAGCCTGAATGTGGCTCTGAGCAACCTGATCTAGTGTCAGAGGTCCCTGCCCATGGCAGGGGGTGTTGGAGCTAGATGATCCTTGAGGTCCCTTCTAACCCTGACAATTCTATGATTCTATAAGCCTGACTTTTTGATTTGGAATGTAAGCTAACTGGCCACTGTTCTGTTCTTATTCTTGTAGCTGGTATGAACCCCACTGAATTCTGCAGAATGGAATGATATCATCACTGAAGAACACAGCATTTTAGTGAATCTCAAAGAGCAGGTAAAGCAGTCCAGGCAAAGTAAGTTATTGATACTGACAGATGTATGCCTCTAGACTGAGAGCCAGAAATAACAAGGGTTCATCTGGGAGTTCCTTGTACAATATTTCACTCATATTAAAATTACCATAGGGGAAGCAAAATAAAGAAATAAAAGCATTTTCTTGAAGACCTCTGAAATGCTTATGCTTTGCTCTGTTTTGTTCTTTCTTTGTGTGTTTGATTTTGGTTTGGTTTGGTTTTTGTGTTTCATTTTTTCCTAAAGGACTGAGTGCAACCACGTTAAAATTTAAATAGGGACTGATTCACTTTGTGTGTGCCTTCACATTACTATATCCTTCAGTCTTGACTCTTCAAAGGCACTTTAGGAAAGTAAATCATCTTGACTTCAAAGAAAGATGGGCATTGAAATAACTTGGCAGATCTGGACCTTAGCACTTTTTTAGTAATGCTGTTTGAAATGAATGGAAAAGGGAAGAAAAGGCCACAACAAAAAAAGACAAATCTCAAATGGTTTAAACCAGCAGTGTTAAACTGTTGTCAATTTACTTACACCAGAAGAAAGCCTGATCCTTTGACCATGAACTGATACTTTCACACTAAGCAGAAGTTAGCTAAAAAGCCATGCAGGAGAGTTTAGGAAAATAAAAAAAAAACAAAAAACAAAAAACAACAAACCAAAACCCACACACAGAACCCACCCCCCTACCCCCAAATCTTGTTTTCAAGTAGCACATACTTCATGATAAGAAAACAAGTCTTATAGTATTGTTTGCATTGATTAACTGTTTCCAAACCAGATATAAGCACTTAGACCACTAACAACCTGTCATTTTTAGGCAGTAGTTTCTTTATCCCATTGTATTCTGTATCAGATGCCTAAACTTTAAAAAACAAAACAAAACAACAAACTTCTCAAAGAAACATTTTAAAATACATTTTTATGTATGGAAAGTTTCAAATATTAAGAAACAGTAAACTCAATTTAATCAAGAGGCATTCAGTACGTGTGAGAGAGAGGAAAACAAAATTTCTAAAAGAATACATAATCCTATTTCATTTTTTCCCCTTTCCCTAGAAAAGTAACTGCTTCAATTATATGACATAATTGAAAGTATTTTTTCTGTTGCTTCACTTGTAATCAATTTAAATAACCATTTTGTTAGCCTCCAGTTAGCACCTAAAAACCTATTTCAGTGAGGACCCAGGGATTAAATTGTAAATGAGTGGTTGAACAGTCCACAGCACTTGTCTGGTAAAGGGTGATCTTCAGTAATTACTTTTTTATCCCTTATGAAACAGGATATGTAGAGCTCTTGTTCCAGAGGGAACACAGCATTCTGCAGACTTCACCAATTTTAAAATGAGCTAATTTATAACACATAATTCAGCAGGCACACTGTGGAAGTGAAATTTGCACTTTAGATTCTTTTGTGAATTCATTTTTCACTAGGGTGAAGTATCTTGTTTCTTTGTTGTTTTTTGTTTGTTTTCTTTGCTTTTTTTTTGTTTTGTTGCTATTGTTGTTTGTTTCTTTGTTTTTGTCATGACATTTCCATAAGCACTAATATCACACAAGCTTTTCACCTACATTAGCATCACCCTGGTTTTATATGGAACCTGTAGATTTTCTTAAAGATAAGCCAGAGGCTTGATTGTAAAGCTACTAAATCAACAGGATTATTAACTTCAATGGATTCCAGGTAAGGAATTCATCTTACTGAATGACTCCTGCAGATAGAAACATTAGGACAAAGCAGTCCTATGGGTTCTCTATGTTCTGCAATAGGACCTACAGTTCGTCTGTCCAGGGATTACAGACGGCACACAGAGTGCTGCTGCTTTTCTCTAAAGTCAGTGACCAACACCTAAGAGAAATGAAATCTTATTCTTTGACTTCATTTCAGTAACTGATACACAAAGGAAAGCTTTTAAAAGAATCAGATTCTGTGCAATTACATATACAGCCAGATGCATCTTCAAGTGAAGATGTCTGGCTAAGAATCTTAAATCTTTGATTCCCATTCCTTCAGCCCCTCTGACAGCATGCTAATACCTGACTTATATCCTCTTTGATACCACTTCTGAATTTGGCATTATAAGCTGCAGGTGACATAATGTATGCATCAAGGAATTAGTGAAAGGACTCTAACAGTAGAATAAGTCTGGAGACAATATAAATGGGATGCAGTAATCTGGTCCAAAGAAAACAACAATCATTTCATGGGTATCTGTGTCAGTATATTATTTTCAGCATCCTGGATGTTATATTCTCCCCCATAAATTGCAAATTGTATTAGGTACTCCTCTGTCATTGCACAGTGTGGATTCTTCCACATGGCTCCAACTACCCACAGAAGAAATACCATGTACACATCTGATTGAGAAAAGAGATGACAGAGTGCATTGTGAATGAAGGTGATAGCTCCTATCTCAGCCATGCTCCACCATAGTCATTTTAGATTTAAATCCTTTGAGGCACTTAAATTTGACTATTCCTTGACAGCCTATTTCCTAGAACTGTATCACTTTACATGGCAAATAAGTCTTCTGAATACCAAGCCTCTTTCCTTAATTTATGATTGCATCCTGTGTTGAAAAGGGTTCATTCCCTAATTCACTATTGGTTGTCACACACAGTATTTGCATGCCATTGCTAAACTTCCTTTCAGGTGCCTTTGGTTCCTAAGGGCCATTGCCAGAAGAAATGGAAAAGACCTTTAAGTTCATCTTACTTCCTCTTTTGTCCATAAAAAAGCATTCTCCCTATTATATATGGCAGTTCAGCTGAATTTAAATTGTTTCACACAATAGAATTTCTGTTCCATTCCTTGGGAAGATGTTTAACAGCCTAACAGAGCAGCATCTCCCTTGAACTTCCCACTGAAAAGTTGCTGGTTTATATGGTTCCTTTCTATGGCCAGGTAGAATTTGCTTTTTCAGTTCTGTTTGTTTCCTGATAAATTCTTTCAGGTAAAGAGCAGAGGAAATAGTCAGGAACATGAGAAAAATAAGTCCTGCCCACATGTGCTATACTATCCGAGAGAGCCTACTACACAGGTGAGAAGATGGTTAAAAGGTAGCTCTCTCTAACCATTCTACTTCTCCTGAGCAGACTCAAACCAATTAACTAAGAAATGTAGGTTATGAATGCAATTTTAAGATGTATCTCCTGAGGCTGTGAAGCAGCCTCCTGCCTTTCCTGTACCAACATGGCCTTGAGACTTTTCCAGTTTGTTCTTGATCTGTAACTACGACTAAGTGGTCACAGGTTGCAAAGACACCTTAGTACTCCTCCAGTTGGCCAGGTAACCAGATACTTGTAGCTGAACTAGACATGCCACATGACATTTTGTCAGTCAGAAACTATTCCTCCTGTCATAGAATAGAATAGAATCATAGAATCATCAAGGTTGGAAAAAAAAGATCATCAAGTCTAACCTGTCACTCAAGATCTCATGACTACTGGACCATGCCACGTCCAATCCCCTCTTGAATACCTCCAGGGATGGTGACTCCACCACCACCCTGGGCAGCCCATTCCAAAGGCTAACAAATCTCTCAGTGAAGAACTTTCTCCTCACCTCGAACCTAAACTTTCCCTAGTGCAGCTTGAGACTGTGTCCTCTTGTTCTGCTGCTGATTGCCTGGCAGAAGAGACCAACCCCCTCCTGGCTACTTTAGTTTCAACTTAACTTTACTCTAGTTTCAACCTAGTTTGTCTCTCTACTTGGCCATATTGTCTCCTCCCACACTACAGGCACTTTCTGATTTTGGAACACTACCATTTTTCCTAGCCATGCACATTCTAACTCAGCCTGCTTTGAAGTCCCTCTCGCAACTTTTGCAGCAACAGCTGTAAGGACTCACCTCTGTTGTGTCAGTGTTACTGTGACTGTGGAGTGACTAAATAAAGCTGATTATGGTAGCAAATGAATATCCTTCATTGAGGTAGATCTTTGCAAGAGGACAATTGAGGTAGCTAAGGATATTATGAATTGTACATACCAGCTCTAAGTGTGTATATACATATATATATATATACACACATTTATGTATAAAATAAATGTAAGCAACTATTTAAATGAGAAAGTTCTTAAAATATGCTAAGCATTAGAGTTACAAATTCCAGCTATCTAGGTCCATACCTGCTTTGGAAAAGCTTGAATTCTTCACATACATTAGATTAACTGTCCCTTTAGTTAAAGATGAAATTCATGGTCACAAGTGATGAGGAAAAGGCTGAGGTACTCAATAACTTCTTTACCTCAGTCTTCACTGCAAGGGCCTCTAGCCACACTCCTGATGTTACGGAAGACAATGCCAGGGACAGGGAGGAAGAACTGCCCATTTTAAGTGCAGATCAGGTTCGTGATCACCTGAAGAACCTGAAAGTGTTCAAGTCCATGGGACCCGATGGGATACACCCACAGGTACTGAGAGAACTGGCAGATGAGGTTGCTAAACCCCTCTCTATTATATTCCAAAAGTCATGGCAGTCTGGGGAAGTCCCCACAGACTGGAAAAAGGGAAACATCGCCCCCATTTTCAAAAAGGGTAAGAAGGAGGAACCAGGGAACTACAGGCCAGTCAGTCTCACCTCTGTGCCCGGAAAGATCATGGAGCAGATCCTCCTGGAGGCACTACTGGCTCAGAAGAATAGTGAAGAGGTGATTTGGAACAGTCAGCATGGCTTCGCCAAGGGCAAATCCTGCCTGACCAACCTGGTTGCCTTCTATGAGCAGGTGACGAAATTAATAGATGAGGGGCAAGCAACTGATGTCATTTACCTGGACCTGAGCAAAGCATTCAACACTGTCCTGCACCACATCCTGGTCTCCAAACTGGTGACACGTGGGTTTGATGGGTGGACCACTAGATGGATAAGGAACTGGCTTGATGGCCACACCCAAAGAGTGGCTGTCAATGGGCCCATGTCCCAGTGGAGGCCAGTGACAAGCGGAGTCCCTCAGGGATCAGTCCTGAGACTTGTCTTGTTCACCATCTTTGTGGGTGACATGCACAGTGGCATTGAGTGCACCCTCAGCAAGTTTGCTGATGACACCAAGCTGTGTGGTGCAGCAGAAATGTCGCAGGGAAGGGAGGCCATCCAGAGGGACCTTGACAGGCTGGAGAGGTGGGCACAAGCCAACCTCATGAGGTTCAATAAGAGCAAGTGCAGGGTCCTGCATCTGGGTCGAGGCAATCCCAGGCACAAATACAGGCTGGGCAGTGACTGGCTGGAAAGCAGCCCTGAGGAGAGAGACTTGGGGGTGCTGGTGGACAAAAAGCTCAACAGGAGCTCTCAATGTGCACTTGCAGCTCGCGAAGCCAGTCAGATCCTGGGCTGCATCAGCAGAAGTGTGGCCAGCAGGTCAAGGGAGGTGATTCTCCCCCTCTACTCAGCTCTGGGGAGACCCCACCTGGAGTACTGCATCCAGTTCTGGAGCCCCTATTACAAGAGGGATATGGACGTGCTGGAATGTGTCCAGAGAAGGGCCACGAAGATGATTAGAGCGCTGGAGCACCTCTCCTATGAGGACAGACTGAAAGAGTTGGGGCTGTTCAGTCTGGAGAAGAGAAGGCTCTGAGGTGACCTAATTGTGGCCTTCCAGTATCTGAAGGGGGCCTACAGGAAGGCTGGGGAGGGACTTCTCAGGATCTCAGGTAGTGATAGGACTAGTGGGAATGGAATGAAGCTGGAGGTGGGGAGATTCGGGCTGGATGTGAGGAAGTTCTTCACCATGAGAGTGGTGAAGCCCTGGAATGGGTTGTCCAGGGAGGTGGTTGAGGCCCCGTCCCTGAAGGTGTTTAAGCCCAGGCTGGATGAGGCTCTGGTCAGCCTGATCTAGTATGGGGTGTCCCTGCCCAAGGCAGGGGGGTTGGGACTAGATGATCCTTGTGGTCCCTTCCAACCCTGACTGATACTATGATACTATGATAATCCTATGTTTCAACAAATATGAGTTAAAACTCAGCTCCTAAACTAAACATACATAAAGCTGATAGATGTAGTCATAGATAACACATAAAAGAATTGCAGCTTCTTGACATAAGTAATTCTAAGTTTATGTCAGCAAATGTGAGAACCATGCTGAAAAATATATTATGGCTAATCTCTAACTTTTATGTGTTTCACTATCTCTTTTGTTCAGTGGATCCTCCATATCTAAAATATATATCAGCTTTGAACAGGCAAGTGAAATTCCAGTCTTAGACATATTTAAAAAAATAAATAAAAAAAAGGAAGTTATTTATGTCCTTCTTGAAGTGTGGTCTAAGAATGAGGATATTTTATCTCTTTGCCTTACAAGTTCAAGCACAACCACCTTCTCAGCTTCACTAATTAATCTTCCCCCAGCTGCTGACTCCACTTGTCACCTAGGAAATACAGCTTCTCTAATAGAGAAAGTTTCCATCTCTGAAATGCTTAAAACCACTATTAAAAGGGTTTTTTTTAAAGTTCTGGGGACCTTGCACATGGAATTGAAGAGTATTAGAACTTTGAAACTCTGAAGTATTAACTACTAAAATCTGACTTTTTTTAATTTTTTAATCCTTTTTTTTTTTTTTTTTTTTTTTTAAATCCTTCTCTCTTTTCAAACCAAGTTAGCAACTTCTGCTTGATAGAAAAACTTTTTGCAACATGATATTGTGGTGGGTTGAAGGGCCAATCCTCCCTTCCTTCCCACCATGGGCAAAAAAAATAAGACTCAGACAAATGGATCGCAAAAGTGGTGGAAAGTTTAAATTGAAAAGCAGTGAATATTTTACAGAGAACCACAAGCACAGTGATAAAAGAGATCCCAAAACATACACAAAAAATATCCCAACACTTCCCTCTCCCCACCTGAGGGTACACCCAAACCCCCCAGGGCTCTTTCTTCCCCCCACTTCCACTGTTAGGTTAATCTCAGCTGGCCAGATCTGAGATTGCCCTTCCCCCTGGCCTTGGGCCTAGCCAGGCCCAAGAGGCCATCAGATGAGTCCCCCCCGCCATTACCAGATAGGGCCAATCTCCATAGGAGTGGTGAGGGAAGAAAGAGGAAGTGCAGAGCCCTGCAGGTGTCTTTTGTAGGGAGCAGGACATTATGGGATGAAATACGCAGCTTCCTATGTCCACCCACTGGGCTGGACAGAGGTGTGTCTCATGTGGCCACAACAGGGGGGCACCCAGCCTGAACCACCACACAATTTTATACATGCAGTATCACAGTTTTCAGTCAGCAAACTGTCCAGCCTCCTGGAAAAATATAAAGAACTCATTTCCTAATTGAATACTGTATAGTGAAAATGACTGCATTCATAGGTATTTGTTAATCTTCCTGTAGCAACCAGCGGGAATACTCTATCCAGAGAAATACGCTAAGCACTATTTGCTACAATTTTGGTGAAAAGAGAGTATGTAGGGATTCACACCCAGCCAGATGAGTTGACAATGGAGCTAAAATAAGACTTTGTGACATTTTGCCAGTATTGATACGATGTTTACATTTATCTTCCACCTAGACTGTTCCTTAGGAATTAATTTCTAGCAAACACAACTTGAGAAAGCAATCTGAATTTCCCACAGCTAAAGCAAACAGTATTGCTGAGGTTTATTATAACCAAACCATAAGGTCAGCATTTTTATTTTATCAGCCACTTGCTTTTATCAAGGACAGTACCACAATCTGACTGAGTCTCTGAAGAACTGACAGTGAAAAGATTGCTGGTGGGTGGTGACAGTTGTTTATTACACTGACTATAGCTGCAAACCTCAAATAGGTGATTCTTCCTCCGAGTTGGAGCTATCCCGCACTCCACATAATTTCTCACATTCACTTCAAATTGCTTTGATTCAGTCCTTTGTTTCTACCACCCTGGGACAGGAGTCTGACTACACAGTAATATCATTGGTGATTACCTGTTTTTGCTTTTCTGCTTTAGCACTGCTTGGCAGTATTTTCTCTAGCCAAACCCCCACATGTACAGTCAGAATCAAACTAAAGAGGAAAAGGAAGCATATGTGCTGAATGATGCTTATGTCCAAAATTATGTCCCAAATAGTGCCAGGACATGCCCCTACATGTTTGGCTCAAGCCCCCTCTTCCCTCTCACTTCTGGGGTGGGGGGGATTCTGTCGCCATATTGACAAAGGGGCAAGGTGCCACTGAGTCCAGGTAAACAACCTGCCTAAGCATGTTTCCCACCTCTGTGGTAAACAAAGTTCACACCATAGGCTTGTGATGGGTTGGGGCAGACCCCCTCCCCACCACGCGCAGAAACAATGACTCAGACAAACAGATTGCAAAAGTGATGGAAAGTTTAAATAGAAAAACAATAAAAAACAACAATGAAAGTTTTACAGAGAACCACAGGCACCGTGACAAAAAAGTGAGAGACTCCAAAACATACCCAAGAACGTCCCATCCCCACCTGGGGGTACACCCAACCCCCTGCCCAGGGCTCTTTCCTCCCCCCACCCCCCCAACCCAGCCTTGGGCCTGGGCAGGCCAAAGGGAACCAGCTCACGCCATTTTACCTAGGCAGCAGCAGGGGGCGAAAGAGGAAATGAAGACCCCGTATTGATCTATTATAGGGGAGCAGGGCATTGTGGGAAATGGAATACCTGGTTTCCTGTGACCACCCCCTGGGCTGGGCTCACCCCCTGGGACCTCCCAGGTGTGGTCTGTGCAGTGGCATCCAGGCCAGCACCCAGCCTAAACCACCACAAGGCTCCATTGGCTGTTTACAGTAAAGACTGCATAACGCAGGCTCTTGTCCCAACTACCCTTTCAGACATTTGCGTGCCTTTAAATGAGGCATTCACCCTTTCTTGCATGCTGTTTGCCTGGGGATAGTATGGAGTTTGAAACATTCATTTGATCCCTTCTCCTCATAGAATCATAGAATCAACCAGGTTGGAAAAGACTTCTGAGATCATCGAGTCCAACCTATCACCTAATACCAAACACCTCATGGCTAACTAAACCATGGCTTCAAGTGCCATGTCCAATCCTTTTTTGAACACCTCCAGGGACGATGATTCCACCACCTCCCTGGGCAGCACATTCCATTGGCCAATCACTCTTTCTGTGACGAACTTTCTCCTCAACTCAAGCCTAAACTTCCCCTGGCACAGCTTGAGACTGTGTCCTCTTGTTCTGGTGCTGGCTGCTAGAGAGAAGAGACCAACCCCTTCCTGGCTACAACCACCTTTCAGGTAGTTGTAGAGAGCAAAAAGGTCTCCCCTGAGCCTCCTCTTTTCCAGGCTGAACAATCCCAGCTCCCTCAGCCTCTCCTCATAGGGCTTGTGCTGGAGACGTCTCACCAGCCTTGTTGCCTTTCTCTGGACACGTTCAAGTATCTCAATGTCCTTCTTAAATAGAGGAGCCCAGAACTGGACACAGTACTCAAGGTGAAGCCCAACCAGTGCTGAATACAGGGGCAGAATGACCTCCCTGCTCCTGCTGGTCACACTATTCTTGATGCAAGCCAGGATGCCATTGGCCTTCTTGGCCACCTGGGCACACTGCTGGCTCATGTTCAGCTCACTGTTAATCAGTACCCCAGGTCTCTTTCTGTTTGGCAGCTCTCCAGCCACTCTGTCCCCAGTCTGTAGTGCTGCATGGGGTTGCTGTGGCCAAAGTGCAGCACCCGGCACTTGGATTTGTTGAATGCCATCTTGCCCATCTGTCCAGCCTGTCAAGGTCCCTCTGCAGAGACCTCCTACCCTCTAACAGATTGACACTTGCCCCCATATTGGTGTCGCCTGCAAACATACTAACGGTGAACTCAATTCCCTCATCCAGATCATCAACAAAGATACTGAATACGATAGAATAATAGAATAATAGAATAAACCAAGTTGGAAGAGACCTTCAAGGTCATCATGTCCAACCCATCAACCAATCCAACCCACCTAAACAACTAACCCATGGCACCAAACACCCCATCAAGTCTCCTCCTGAACACCTCCAATGATGGTGACCTCACCACCTCCTGAGGCAGTATTAGTCGCTGTGTTTATGATTATGCCTGAGACCACTTCTCACCCTACCAGTATGTACTTTTTCCCATGTGAGGGTCTGAGGGGGGCAACATAATCAATTTGCCATGTACTTCCCAGCAATTTATCTTTTTTGTTATGTTGGACTGGAGCCAGGTTAGGATGGTTAGCCTTTATTCTGATCTGGCACTGAGGACAGGCTGAAACAAGGGTTTCACATGTTGTCAGAGGAACTGGCCATCCTCTGGACCTGCATTCATAATAAAGGTCTGGCTTACCTGAGTGACCTCTTTTAATATGTAGCCACTCATCTAGTTGCTCCCAGTCCTTCTCCTCATGGTTAACCCCACTGATTTTTGCCAGGTGATCTGCTTGTTGATTCCAAGTAGCAGCAGGGGTTTGCTTTTTGGAGTGTCCCTTTACCCAGCCTACTTTAATAGGTCTGGATCAGCTTATTTCTAGTAGCCTTTGCCAGTCAGTTGCCCTCCAAACTTTGGTGCTACCAACTATCCACTGATTTGCTTCCTACAGGCAGATCCATTCAGTGGCACCTTTGAATGTAGTGTACGAATCTGTGTATGGTCTCTGCACTGTTTTCGGCAGCCAGCGTAAGAGCTGCAGTTCCCCTACTTGGGCACTGCCTTCACCCTCTTCAGTGACAGTTATGTCTGTGCCAGTCTATAAGGCGCTGCAGCCTTATAGTGCCACTGAGATCCTACCTTACGAGAGGATGCATCTGTGAACCATATTCCTGTATTGGAGTCAGTAGTTAATTCAGGTTCTACCTGAATTAGAAATGGCTTGTAGGGCTGGCATAGCAGAACAGTGTTTCGATTGATGGGCTGCTGCAATATGGATACCTTTGTGGGTCCTTCTCTTAGAAGCATAAGCTGTGCAATCCCTTCCAGATAGCCATACTTTTTCCTCACAGTAGCCTTCTGGGCAATTCCTTCTGGTGGAGGAGTTCTTTTGAGGATTGCTTTAAGCAGAGAGAAAGGGGCTTGCACTACGATATCCTGCATGGTGCAAAGCTTCTCTGCCTCTTTGACAGCTCAGGTTAGGGACAGGAGTCCCTTCTTCCATTCAGAGTACCTCCTTTTTTCTCTTCCTAATTTTTTCATCAATATCCTTAGTTGCAGGAAGGAATACTGAAAGGAGTAGGACAGTAGGAGCAATTAAAAGTGCCTCAGAGGCTGCTGGTACCAACAGATTTTTGGATTTTTCAATCCTGGGGAACTTTCTGTGGCACCAGGTCCGCTAGCAACAGATGAAGTATATCTGTCCCAGAGAGGGAGAAAGATCCTAGCACATGAGAGTAGCCTATCCCACAGAGGGAAAAGTGTCCTAGGAAGGGAGTTCCAGAGCCTGTTCCAATGCTCTGTCACCCTCACTGTATAGAAGTTTCTTCTCATGCAAAGATGAAATCTCCTGTGTTCAATCTTGAACCCCTTGTTTCTTGTTTTGTTAGTGCGCACCACAATTCTATATTAAAAAATCAGGTCAACATTTTAAATTAACCAATGTGAAATACAGGTGCATATATTCACAGTAAGAGAATGAGACAAGTATAATTTGACTAGATGATCATATTTTAGTAGCAGAAATAATTGGATTCTCTGTCTCAGTTTCAGTACACTCACAGGATAAGTAGAAAGAGGAGATGTGAATAAATGTAGGAAAATAACAGAGAGCTATTTGTACAAGTAATGATTTCAGCATCATAGACCTTCATATACTGCTGTCCCCATGGAATACATAACAGAGCTATAATTCAGGTAGCGCTGTGAATATAAAAACACAGGATCCCTGGACATTGCAAGTATTATATATTTTCTCTTTCTGAGCACAGTTCTGACTGTAGTAGAGAAGTGGCATCATCTGTGGCTCACTTTTGCACACAACCTGCTTTCAGTGGTTACACTCAAGATGGAATCAGGCAGATGATTTTACACATACTGTGTGCCTGCTCAGCCAAGAGCTGAGCCTAGTAGGAGTCTTCTGTTTTCATCTGCCAAGATTTCATGTTTCTTTTCCAGACAGGCAACAAAATTTTGAAATTAAAAGGAAAGTAGGCACCACTTCAAATGTCTTTTTCTTTCTGACCAAATCACTCCAGCCTTTTCAAGACTGGGATTCAGTCTTTAATAATTTATATTTTACTCCCATTAAAGAGAGGAAGGGAAATGACCCACCACATATTTCACAAGGATATATTCACTAATGGCATATAAAGCATTGTAATACATTTCCACTAATCACCTCAAATTATGAAGATAGTAGACGCCTCTGTGGAAAGCCCAAGGTTAAGGTTTCTGAGATAGGTGGAAGCTGACTCCTGCAAAGTATTTTTGCTCTCCTGTACATTTATTTCAAATAACAAGGACCTTATCAAAACTAAGGAGCAGAGATGGTATGAGAGAGAAATAAGTGGGTAGCTACTATTGTCTGCAGCCGCCCATAAAAACAGATTAGAGTATATTTGCTTGTTAAATTACTGGAAGTGAGTGATGATTGCACAGGCAAGATTCACCTCAAAACTATTACTATGCAAGAAACATTTCTCCTGAAAAAGTGGAGGGTTTAGATTGATGTTTTCCAGATTTCAAGTTTCTGGTAGGACTTTAGAACACTCTTGTCTTGATTTAGCTGACTGATTTTACTCCATATTCTACTCAAAACCAAGCAAATTAACAAAAATAAACAAACAAAAAACACCACCACCAAAACCAAAATAAACCAACCAACCAAAACCAAAACCACCAACAACAAAAAAAATCCCATAACACTCCTGGAATTGACCAGTATAAAGTTGTTTGTTTTTTTTTCCACAAGTCTTGGAAAGACTACACCTAATAATACACCTAAGATACACTAGCCAAATGTTTCAGCAGTTATCATTTCTTCCTACCCCAATCATCTCCAGGGCAAATATCACAGAGGTAGCAGTGGAGAAAGCTCCAGTTCTGTACTTATTATGACACATAAGATGGATCTGACAGCAACAAAAAACTAGGCAGTAGAGATCACTCTTGCTGAAGTTACCTGCTTCCTGGACCATACTGAATTATTTTAAAGAGAAGGGTAATCTGCTCTGCATAACTCTGAATATTATTTTCTTGTAAACCAAGCCAAATAGAGTCAGATGATAAAAATAATCCCCTGTGTAGGTTTTTGCAAGAGGGATGATTTATATCTAAAATAATAATTTCCGCACATTGTTTGAAGTGACTTACCCGTACTAACAATTGAATGTAAAATGGATTTCTGCATATGTTTATAGTTTAGCAATGTGTTTCTGTAAAGGTTTTAGCTAATGCACTCAAATTATGTAAAAAGATTGAATTTATTTTATATATATTTTATATACATTTATATAGATAAATATATACATATTTTAATATATCTATTATAAAGATTTTATTTTTTTTAAATCTGCAGCAAATATTTACTTGCTAAAGCATTAATTTTCCATTCTAGAAAAGTGGTTTCAGATCAAAGTAGTAAGTTTGTAACCTAATAGAAAAGCATTGCCTTTAGCTGATGAAGATTTTGACAACAACAACCCCATGCAGCGCTACAGGCTGGGGACAGAGTGGCTGGAGGGCTGCCAAACAGAAAGAGACCTAGGGGTACTGATTAACAGTGAGCGGAACATGAGCCAGCAGTGTGCCCAGGTGGCCAAGAAGGCCAATGGCATCCTGGCCGGTATCAGGAACAGTGCGGCCAGCAGGAGCAGGGAGATCATTCTGTCCCTGTACTCAGCGCTGGTTAGGCCACACTTTGAGTACTGTGTCCAGTTCTGGGCCCCTCACTTTAAGAAGGACATTGAGACTCTTGAACATGTCCAGAGAAGGGCAACAAGGCTGGTGAGAGGCCTCGAGCACAAGCCCTGTGAGGAGAGGCTGGAGGAGCTGGGGTTGATTAGCCTGGAGAAGAGGAGACTCAGGGGAGACCTTATTGCTCTCTAAACTCCCTGAAGGGAGGTTGTAGCCAGGAAGGGGTTGGTCTCTTCTCTCTAGCAGCCAGCACCAGAACAAGAGGACACAGTCTCGAGCTGTACCAGGGGAAGTTTAGGCTCAAGGTGAGGAGAAAGTTCTTCACTGAGAGAGTCGTCCACCATTGGAATGGGCTGCCCAGGGTGGTGGTGGAGTCACCATCCCTGGAGGTGTTCAGGAGGGGATTGGATGTGGCACTTGGTGCCATGGTTTAGTAGTCATGAAGTCTTGGGTGACAGGTTGGACTTGATGATCTTTGAGGTCTTTTCCAACCTTATTGATTCTATGATTCTATGTCAGTATTTTAAAAAACCTATCAGCAAGTAGCCCAAGTATGATCACTTAAATTTTGTGGGTGTAACTATACTAATAATTTGGACTCTCATTTATTTCTCTGACATACATATGTTTTTCATTTCTCTTAGCTTGGATAACATGCCTAGGCTTCTGAGTTTCATTTTCTTATGTGTTGAGTTAGTCCAATAATTTTATGCTTACATTGCAAGACAATTTTCCTCTTGATTCTTTTTCCACTAGAAAATCTAAAAACTAAAAAAGGAATACTTCTGTTGGTTCTGTATTACCTTAAAGTCTAAATTTAGCCAAACAGTTAACCAAAAATGATCTTATGTGCCCGTTCAAGGCTTAAACATGCTCCTAGGACTCTTTATATTTACAGTTGACTTGCTCTCTTAATTGTTCAGTTTAGAGTTCTCCAGGTTGTAATGCTTGCCTCGATACTGAATATGAAGCTTTGCACAGTTTTATTAACTACTGCTTTCCTGGGGAAAAATAACCAGTCTGTTATATGAATAGTGCTGTAATGCCTTTAGGTGGTAATTAATAGGAACTTTGTCTGGCATTTTTTAAATCATATCAGGTAAATCCTCAGGGGAAAGTCAGGGAGATTTGTCTATCTTCCAGTCAGCTTTTAACATGTACATAAATTGCTTTTAAGTTGAACATCCATGGGTTATTGCATTTCTATCTGACCATCTTCAAGCATATGATTCATTCAGACAGGCGAAATCCTAATATAGCATCTATCACAACAGCAACAAAGTGTTTTATAATATGAAAGATATATCAAATGTATTGCCAGGATGAAGACTTCCTTTGCTTCTTTTAATCCAGTTTGTTCCAACAAAATAACCTGCTGGCAGATTCCATTTGACTATTAGCTGGCACATACTTATTGTAGTGAAATACTCATTTTGGTAGAAGAGCTTTGTTGCATACACTAAACCTGAGAAGATTCAGGCTCTATCAGATCTGTTGTGGAATTCTGTTCCACAAAAATTCTGCTGTTTTTCTTCCTTTTTTTTTTAACTCCCCCAAAATTTCCCTCTGATATCTCAGTTGGATACAGGCTGGACTCCATCAACCCCTCTGTTTAGTGATGAATACAAAACATGAATGAAAAGACAGAAAGATAAATAATTCTCCACAGCATGCATAATAAAGAGCTTGATTGGCTTGAAAATCTGACTGACAGCCAAGGTAGGTGCCAAGCACATGTATCACAAATTTGTGCTACTCAGCAGCAGCACTCATTTGCTGTGAGAATGCTCCATTTTGTATGCCAGATACAGTTAGTGCTCATTGTTAGACTAGATCTAAGTCACAGTATCACAGTATATTAGAGGTTGGAAGGGATCTCAAGAGATCCTCAGGTCCAACTTGGTGGGATGAATCCTGAAACTTGGTGGGATGAATCCCATGACTGGGATGTAGGGATAGATGGGTATAAACTCTTTAGGAAGGATAGGCAGGGAAGGAGAGGAGGAGGTGTTGCCCTCTATGTCAATAGCCAGTTGGAATCAGTGGAGCTCCAACTGGGGAGGGATGATGAGATAGTTGAGAGTGTATGGGTCAAAATTAAAGGCAGGACAGGGGAAGGAGATATTACTGTGGGGGTCTCCTACAGGCCACCTGACCAGCAGATCCAAGCAGATGAGGCCCTCCACAGGCAAATAGAAGCAGCTTCCAGGTCACAAGCCCTGGTCCTCATGGGTGATTTCAACCACCCGGATATCTGCTGGAGGGACAACACAGCAAGGCACCAGCAATCCAGGATGTTCCTGGACTGCATAGAAGACAACTTCCTCCTCCAAATGGTGGAGGATCCAACAAGAAATGGTGCTATGCTGGACCTTGTTCTCACCAACAGGGAAGGGCTGGTAAGCAATGTGAGGCTCAGAGACGGCCTTGGCTGCAGTGACCATGAAGCAGTTGAATTTAACATCCTCAGGGCAATCAGGAGGAAGTATTCCAAGCTCACGACCCTAGACTTTAGGCGTGCAGATTTTGATCGCTTCAGGGATCTGATAGCCAAAGTGTCGTGGGACAAAGCCCTGGAGGGAAGAGGGACCCAGGACAGCTGGTCAGTATTCAAGGACCACCTCCTCTGTGTCCAGGAGCTCTGTGTACCAACAAAGAGAAAAGCAGGTAAGAATGCTAGGAGGCCTGCCTGGATGGGCAAGGAGCTACTGGACACACTATTACTTAAAAGGAAACTCTACAGGAAGTGGAGAGAAGGACAGGTAGAACAGGGGGAATATAAGGAAGCTGCCCGAGCAGCAAGAGTCCTGGTTAGGAAAGCCAAAGCAGAGTTTGAGTTGAATCTAGCCAGGGAGATTAAAGGGAATACTAAGAACTTTTACAGGTATATTAATGGGAAGAAGAAGACTAGGGAAGGTGTGGGCCCCCTCAGAAAGGAAAATGGTGACATGGTCACCTGTGATGAGGAAAAGGCTGAGGTACTCAATAACTTCTTTACCTCAGTCTTCACTGCAAGGGCCTCTAGCCACACTCCTGATGTTATGGAAGTCAAAGCCAGGGACGGGGAGGAAGAACTGCCCATTGTAAGTGCAGATCAGGTTCGTGATCATCTGAAGAACCTGAAAGTGTTCAAGTCCATGGGACCCGACGGGTTACACCCACGGGTACTGAGAGAACTGGCAGATGAGGTTGCTAAACCCCTCTCTATTATATTTCAAAAGTCATGGCAATCTGGTGAAGTCCCCACAGACTGAAAAAAGGGGAAACATTGCCCCCATCTTCAAAAAGGGTAAGAAGGAGGAACCAGGGAACTACAGGCCAGTCAGTCTCACCTCTGTGCCTGGAAAGATCATGGACCAGATCCTCCTGGAGTCACTACTCGCTCAAAAGAATAGTGAAGAGGTGATTGGGAGCAGTCAGCATGGCTTTGCCAAGGGCAAATCCTCCCTGACCAACCTGGTGGCCTTCTATGAGCAGGTGACAAAATTAATAGATGAGGGGCGAGCAACTGATGTTGTTTACCTGGACCTGAGCAAAGCCTTTGACACTGTCCCACACCACATCCTGGTCTCCAAACTGGTGACACATGGGTTTGATGGGTGGACCACTAGATGGATAAGGAACTGGCTTGATGGCTGCACCCAAAGAGTGGCTGTCAATGGCTCCATGTCCCAGTGGAGGCCAGTGACAAGCGGAGTCCCTCAGGGATCAGTCCTGGGACCTGTCTTGTTCAACATCTTTGTGGGGGACATGGACAGTGGCATTGAGTGCACCCTCAGCAAGTTTGCTGATGACACCAAGCTGTGTGGTGCAGCAGACATGCTGGAGAGAAGGGATGCCATCCAGAGGGACCTTGACAGGCTGGAGAGGTGGGCACAAGCCAACCTCATGAAGTTCAACAAGAGCAAGTGCAGGGTTCTGCATCTGGGTCGAGGCAATCCCAGGCACAAATCCAGGCTGGGCAGTGACTGGCTGGAAAGTAGCCCTGAAGAGAGAGACTTGGGGGTGCTGGTGGACAAAAAGCTCAACATGAGCTCTCAGTGTGCACTTGCAGCCCACAAAGCCAATCAGATCCTGGGCTGCATCAGGAGAAGTGTGGCTAGCAGGTCGAGGGAGGTGATCCTCCCCCTCTACTCAGCCCTGGTGAGACCCCACCTGGAGTACTGTGTCCAGTTCTGGAGCCCCTATTACAAGAGGGATGTGGAGGTGCTGGAAGGTGTCCAGAGAAGGGCCACAAGGATGATCAGAGGGCTGGAGCACCTCTCCTATGAGGACAGACTGAAGGAGTTGGGGCTGTTCAGTCTGCAGAAGAGAAGGCTCTGAGGTGACCTAATTGTCGCCTTCCAGTATCTGAAAGGGGCCTACAGGAAGGCTGGGGAAGGACTTCTCAGGATATCAGGTAGTGATAGGACTAGGGGGAATGGAATGAAGCTGGAGGTGGGGAGATTCAGGCTAGATGTGAGGAGGAGGTTCTTCCCCATGAGAGTGGTGAGACCCTGGAATGCGTTGTCCAGGGAGGTGGTCGAGGCCCCGTCCCTGGGGGTGTTTAAGAGCAGGCTGGATGAGGCTCTGTCCAGCCTGATCTAGTGTGGGGTGTCCCTACCCATGGCAGGGGGTTGAAACTAGATGATCCTTGTGCTCCCTTCCAACCCTGAATGAAACTATGAAACTATGAAACTATGAAACTCTCCTGCCAAAGCAGGATCACTTAGGGTAGTCTGCACAGAAATGCATCCAGGTGGGTTTTGAAAGTTTCTAGAGAAGGAGACTCCACAACATCTCTGAGCAGCCTGTTCCCGTGCTCCGTCAACCTCGTTGTAAAGAAGTTTCTCCACATGTTGAAGTGAAATATTCTATGTTCAAGTTTGAACCCATTGTTTCTTGTTGTATTACTGTGCTCCACCAAAAAAAGCGCTTGGCCCTGTCCGCTTGACACACACAGGCCTCCAAGCTGACTCTGTGCCACTGATGATGACCCTCTGAACTCTGTTGTCAGGACAGTTTTCAATCCACTTCACAGACCAGCCATCTATGTCCCATTTCCTGAGCTATTCTATAAGGATGTTATGGGAGACAGTTTCAAAAGCTCTACTGAAGTCAAAATATGACATCCACTGCTCTTCCCTCATCTGCCTATTTGGTCATGGCCAGGATGAGCTGCTCCATCCTTTTTCCATGGAAGGAGGTGAAGCTGACTGGTCTGTAGTTGCCTGAGCTCTCCTACTTGGCTTTTTTGAAGACTGGAGTGACATTTGCTTTCTTTGAGTCATCAGGCACCTCTCCTGTTCTCCAGGACTTTTCAAAAATGATGGAGAAAGGCTCAGCAACAGTATCAGCCAGCTCTCTCAGCACTCACTGATGCACCCCATCAGGGCTCATGGACTTGTCTTTATTTGGTATAAGAAATCTCTAACCTGGTCCTAACTGACCAGCAGAATGTCCACATCTCTCTAGTTCTGCTCCCTTGCTTCTGGAGACTGGGGTTCCTGAGGGCTGGTCTTAGGAGTAAAGTCTGAAGTAAAGGAAGCATTCAGCATCTCTGCATCATCAGTTATCATATCTCCCATACCATTCACCAGTGGGCCTTCCTTTTATCCTTGATGTATTTGAAAAAACTTGTCTTGTTTTCTTTCATCCCTCTGGTGAGATTTAGTTCCAGGAGTGCCTTGTTGCATCTCTACATTCTCTGGATGTATCTCTATAATCCTCTCAATTGACTACTGCTTTTTCCCCACATATTGTAAACACTTCCTTATCATTTCTTGAAGGAAACAAAAACACTTGAAAATGTGATACAAATGACTGGAAATCACTAGATCAAAAGGCACAAAACCTCTAATTGTACCAAAATTAGCACTCAACATCCTTTTGTCCTGTATTTCAGAGTAAACTATAACATAAATAATAATAAACCTTGCTGCTATTTTAGGTAGTTTGCAGAAGCCATGAGAGTCTTCTTCCTCATAAATGCCTTTGCTGTGTGGACTGAAAGTTTTCATGTGGAATGGCTAGAAAGATGTTATGATTAGAAAGACATTATGAGGTATTGCTATCTTGTTATAGCAGACAAACCCCTAAAGGCCATATCCCTGTTGAAAGTAAAGCTTTACAATTTGGTCTTCAAGATCAATCTAGGAATTTAATGGAACTCAGTAATTATCCCTTTGGTTGCTTTTTATAGCCAATTAAACTGGAATCAACAAATGAATAGAACATTACACGTGTTTTTAAAAAAAATTAATAATACTTTAAGTAAAAATGTCATTAAAGATAAAAGCTCAATAGAGAACTAAGAGAAAAGGAGCCACTCTAACTCTGCACAGAACTGATTTAATTCTTTAAGTACAGAACAAATAAATGAAAAATGCTGGGGTATATGTTATATTTGTACTATCCTGTAATTTCTGAAGGTAAAAATATTTTAATGTTCAAATATCTAAATTTTTGGGAAAAAACACACTTTTATTAGACTGACATTTACTTAGAAAGAAGTTGTTTTGCCACCTCAAGGAAACAAACATTTGTTTATAAGTTAAAGATATTTATTCCATTTTCTGAGATGTTTGTTAAAAAACCTGTTTTTCTTTTTCTTTCATCAAATACTAAGGCTTTGAAATATGATCTTCCGAAGCATCAATATTCACTTTCCTGATAATTCTCCTCTACAAGGAGTAAAGGGCAGGCTGACTTCTTTCTTTTCAGATTTCCACTTTTTAATCATACATTGTATCCTCCCCTGTTTGATGAAAATTTCTATTTTATCATACAAGAAACTGTAGCTGGTTCAGAACTGTAGTTGGTTCAGAGTACTAACTACAGAAGTAAAAGCTTCACAAGGAAGGATTAGATGTTGTACTATTGAACAATGTCATGTTCAAATTTTTTTCCCTTGGGTGCCCAAAGGAATTTGTTACCCCAAATTTTGCTTAAAGAGTGGTGTGGGCTTGTACAAGCAGGTATGCAGAAGCCAATAGGTTGGCTGTAGAATCAGATAATGTTAACCCACAGGAAACCGGAGAAGAGGGACTCTGTGATGTGTCTAAGTCAAGTCAATCTTATTTTACTTTCTTTCCAGAAACATAGGAAAGAATAATGACTGTTGTCCTCCTTCCTTTTAGCATAAGTTTAAAAATTCATTCAGTAGATACAAATTGAGAATGTTTCAAAACCACAACAGCTTTCACATTAACCTGGCCTAGTAAGATGAACCCTTCTCCAAAGACTATCAAAATATACTTAAAGAGAGGAAAAAGCAGAGAAAAGAAATGTAGCTGTTCTACATTTAAAGAGTAAAGGGAATTTTCTCAGGAATGAAGTTCCAATGATCATGTCCCAGTGGCAAACTGGGAAAAGGGGTATCTCTGTGATTGAAATTCTGATGCCCTTACTTTCTCCTCTCCTGTGTTGTGCATGAGAGTTGGCATGCTGGGCCTGGGGCGCCATAGTGCTGGGATTTACTGCCAGAATTCCAGTAAAATGGAGCTGCATGGGAAAATTAAACACTCAGAGCATGTTTACAGGATCAAGCCCACATATGCGAAGAGCTTGGCACTGTTACTTTGTGAATCATGGATAAGACATAAATGTTGCCAGTGGGCATTTGTGCAGCATTTAGGTGATTCTGCAAATGTCCAAAGCCGAAAGCACAGTTTCTGGAGGAAATGCCTATGGAAAATGAGATGTCCATGTATTTTAGTGGCAGTAATGTGACATTTAGCAACTGAACACCTATCATAGAATCATAGAATCAATAAGGTTGGAAAAGACCTCAAAGATAATCAAGTCCAACCTGTCACCCAACACCTCATGACTACTAAACCATGGCACCAAGTGCCATGTCCAATCCCCTCTTGAACACCTCCAGGGATGGTGACTCCACCACCTCCCCGGGCAGCCCATTCCAACAGCTAACAACTCTCTCTGTGAATAACCTTCTCCTCACCTTGATCCTAAACTTCCCCTGGCACAACTTGAGACTGTGTCCTCTTGTTCTGGTGCAGGTTGCCTGGGAGAAGAGACCAACCCCCTCCTGGCTACAACCTCCCTTCAGGTAGTTGTAGACAGCAATAAAGTCTCCCCTGAGCCTCCTCTTCTCCAGGTGAAACAATCCCAGCTCCCTCAGCCTCAAACCTATGTTACATTTAAGGATCAAAAATAACTCATTTTCTTCTAGATGATTTTTGAAAAATGAGACTATAAATCAAAAGTTTTATTTTCAGAGGTGGCCTGCTTTTCTAATACTCTGCATTTGTGTCCAATAAGCAAACCTGAAATGTAAGCAAAAATACCTTTCTGGTTTTTTTTAAAGAAATGTATCTGTATTTCAATATGTTTTTGCTTCCAGTTTTCATGTAGCTTAAAGTCTATGATATATCTTTAGCTTAAAGTCTATGATATATCTTTTCTTATTAAACATTAAAGATTATTACTCACCCATGACCATTAGTGTTCTTAATTATGAAAATTAATCTTTCTGCCATCTGTGTGGTGATCTGTTGTGTTTTCCAGTGTTGACACAAAAGACTGAAATGGAAGATTCTCATACGGACACAGCAGACCATGTTCTAGAATTATAGATTAGAAAATACAATGGAAATCAAGAAAGCTGGAAACACTGGGAACATAAACTGGAGAAATAAATTCAGTTATGGACCAGCAGGTCACAATGGATCTTCTTCCAGTAAAATAAATAGTTTTCAGTTGTTTCTAATTTGTGAGTGAGATCTACAGTTTATAAGAATTTAAAAGGGAAAATAGAAATTCTTGTTCTTCTTCCATTCAAATCTTCTAGTCTTTTGTTTATGGGATGAGAAAGCAATAAAAAATATCAATGTATGCTTCATTTTCATTTGTAATGTGCAAGTAAGTTCTTCCCAAAGTAAGATAGTAAGCCCCAGGAAAGCAGTCTCCAGGACACACTGCTTACAGCACCTCAGTGAAACATCACGGGGTTCAGTACAAAGAAAGTGGCAACATTCAATCCACAAGCACAAGACCCATGTGAGACTGCACAAGGCTTGAGCCTAGGCAAAGGCACCTACCACCATAGGTCTAATCATTCATTTTAAATCACAGTGGGTTGGAGCACCTAGAGATACTTAGGAAGCAAGACTACCTACTAAACCTACCTAATGTTGAATCAGCTGCCTTGACTCACAAGTTCTGCGGAAGTTTTCCCCACCAACAGTCCTTTGACAAGTCTATAGTGAGAGAGGATGAAAATAATGCTCTATAAAGATCTGTCCTCGGTTAACACAACCCACTCTCACATACACAACCCACTCTCACATACACACCCTTCTTTGCTTGCTTGCTGACAGGGGGAAAAGGGCCCAGAAGGCAGACTTGTTAGTTGGGATAAAGTTGTTAGTTGGGATATCTATTGCAGTGATATCAGATTACACAAAAGAAAACAAGTCTAGTTGAGAGCTATGAGGATGATTGGATGTGGCACTTGGTACCATGGTTTAGTAGTCATGAGATGTTGGGTGACAGGTTGGACTTGATGATCTTTGAGGTCTTTTCCAACCTTATTGATTTTATGATTGTGGACTTGAACATCTCTCCTATGAAGAAAGACTGAGAGACATGGAGCTGCTTAAGACGAGAAGGCTGAGAGGAGTTCTTACCAACATCTGTATATATCTGAGGAGTAGGTGTCAAGATGAACTTAATAGTCTGTTTTTGGTGGTGCCCAGTGATAGGACAAGGAACAACGCATACAAGCTAGAACACAGAAGGCTCCACATCAACACAAGGAGATGCTTCTTTATTATGTGGGTGATAGAACACTCGAACAGACTGCCCAAAGAGGTTGTGGAGTCTCCTTCTCTGAAGGCTTTCAAAACCTGTGTGCATACATTCCTGTGTGGCCTGCCCTAGGTGATCCTGCTTTTTGAGGGAACTGGACTTGATGATCTCTAGAGGTCCCTTCCAATCACTAACATTCTGTGATTCTGTGAAAACAGGGAAGAAAGGAAAGAAAGAAAGGAGAGAAAGGAAGGAGAGGAAGGAAGGAAGGAAGGAAGGAAGGAAGGAAGGAAGGAAGGAAGGAAGGAAGGAAGGAAGGAAGGAAGGAAGGAAGGAAGGAAGGAAGGAAGGAAGGAAGGAAGGAAGGAAGGAAGGAAGGAAGGAAGGAAGGAGAGGAAGGAGAGGAAGGAGAGGAAGGAAGGAAGGAAGGAAGGAGAGGAAGGAAGGAAGGAAGGAAGGAAGGAAGGAAGGAAGGAAGGAAGGAAGGAAGGAAGGAAGGAAGGAAGGAAGGAAGGAAGGAAGGAAGGGAGGAAGGAAGGGAGGAAGGAAGGGAGGGAGGAAGGAAGGAAGGGAAGAAGGAAGGAAAGGAAGGAAGGAAGGAAGGAAGGAAGGAAGGAAGGAAGGAAGGAAGGAAGGAAGGAAGGAAGGAAGGAAGGAAGGAAGGAAGGAAGGAAGGAAGGAAGAAAAGAAAGAAAGAAAGAAAGGAAGGAAGGAAGAAAAGAAAGAAAGAAAGGAAGGAAGGAAGGAAGGAAGGAAGGAAGGAAGGAAGGAAGGAAGGAAGGAAGGAAGGAAGGAAGGAAGGAAGGAAGGAAGGAAGGAAGGAAGGAAGGAAGGAAGGAAGGAAGGAAGGAAGGAAGGAAGGAAGGGAGGAAGGAAGGAAAGAAAGGAAGGAAGGAAGGAAGGAAGGAAGGAAGGAAGGAAGGAAGGAAGGAAGGAAGGAAGGAAGGAAGGAAGGAAGGAAGGAAGGAAGGAAGGAAGGAAGGAAGGAAGGAAGGAAGGAAGGAAGGAAGGAAGGAAGGAAGGGAGGAAGGGAGGAAAATACTATTGAACAGAATCCCAGTCACTAATGTGCAGATCAGAAACTGAATAACCCCAGGCCAGATATTGGGGAAGAAACACAAAAAAATCGAGGATAGGAAACTTTACAAACTATAGAATATATCACAAGTCCAACAAAGCCCAGCTAGCCATCGGCAGTGAGCATGATGCTCAGCATGGTGTAGAATGTATGATCCAGCCTGCTCTGTTGCTCTGAGCCACTGAGGGGGGGAGGCAGCCCTATCTCTACATCCCTCATCCCCAAGAGTGGGGCCAGTCAGCTTAAACCAATACAAGGCCCCAGACTCCAAGGAATTCCAGCCAATCTCATTAGTTTGCCTTTAAAAAAAGAGTAGTCAGTGGTTTTGGAGTGATCTAGGTCTCATTTTTCTTAATTCTGGTGTTGACAATGTTGCATTTTAGGAGTTCAAATGAATTTATATGCTTTTCTCCTTTCATGTTCATATAACAGTGCACTCAGGAACTGCAGTGGAGCACAGAGAGGGGGTTTTTGTCCGGTAGTCTTGAAGTCAACAGCTGGTCTTGGGCTGCTAAAACTCTCCAACTTGGCATTCAGAGTTTATTTCCTTTACACTTTGTGGCCTTGGATCTTATTCAGTTCTTGGCTGAACTAGTTCCTTTTTAAAAATTAAGAGTTCTTGGAAAATCCTTTAAACAAACAAAAAGTCTCTTGAATATACATAATGCTTTTCCAGCCAGAAAGTTGATGGAAGTGGTTTTTCCTGAGTCTCTCTTAAGAAGAATACTCAGAAGACAAACAAATGCCAGGAACCTGCCTGTACAAGGACAGGTAGTGAGGCCCTTTGTATTATTAGCATTAACTTGTGCACAAGACAATGGAACAGTCAAAACTGGAGGACTGAGTTGCTTCTGTGAGACCACCTGTAACCTGTCTTCTGCTGTCCCTGACTAGATTATTACAAAGTATTATGGCTCTAAGAATCTAATAGTACCACCAAGGCAATTAATGAAGTAGATTGTTAAATTAGGTCCACTGCTGAATGAGGTGGGTACCTTGGAGACAAGATAGAAAGAAGGCAGCTACTGAATGCCTTCTTTGTCTCCATCTATACTGCTGGAGGCTGTCCTCAGAAGCCCCAGACCCCTGAACCCCCTGAGGAAGACTTAACAAAGGAGGAGTTTACCTTGGTTGATGAGGACTGGGTTAGGGAACAGTTAAGTAATCTAGACATCCATAAATCCAAGGGCCCTGATGGCATGCACCTGTGGCTGCTGAGGGAGCTGTCAGAGGTCATTGGTAAGTTATGGCAGACAGGAGAGGTACCTGGGGACTGGAGGAAGGCACACATCACTCCAATCTTCAAAAAGGGTAAGAAGGAGCACCTTAGTAATTATAGACCAACCAGCCTCACCTCCATCCCCAGAAAGGCAATGGAAAGACTTATCCTCAACAAGGTTCTTAGGCATATCGCTCAAAGGTGTCCAGAGGAGGGCAAGACAGCTGGTAAGGGGTCTGGAGCACAAACCCTGTGACAGAAGGCTGAAGGGGTTGGGGTTGTTTAGACTGGAGAAGGGGAGGATCAGGGGAGACTTTACTGCTGTCTACAACTACCTGAAAGGAGGTTGTAGACAGGTGGGGGTTGGTCTCTTCTCCCAGGCAGCCAGTGACAGAATGAGAGGACACAGTCTCAAGCTGCACCAGGAGAAGTTTAAGATTTGATGATCTTGAAGTTCTTTTCCAACCTGGTTAATTCTGTGATATCAAGAAGGTCATTAGGAGCAGTCAACATGGTTTTCCCAAGGGGAAGTCATGTTTGACCAACCTGATAGCCTTTTATGAGGATATAACCAAGTGGATAGATGATTGTAGAGCAGTGAATGTGGTTCATCTTGATTTCAGTAAAGCATTTGACACCATCTCCCACAACATCCTTGCAGCTGAACTGTGGAATTGTGGTCTGGACGATCAGGCAGTGAGGTGGATGTGAACTGGTTGAAGGGAAGAAGTCAGAGAGTTGTGGTCAATGGGACAGTCTGCCTGGAGGCCTGTGTCTAGTGGAGCCCCTCAGGGGTCAGTACTGGGACCAGTACTATTCAATATATTCATCGACAACCTGAATGAGGGCATGGAGTGCACCGTCAGCAAGTTTGCTGATTACACAAAGCTGGGTGGAGTGGCTGACACACTGGAGGGCTGTGCTGCCATTCAATGAGACTTACAGAGGCTGGAGAGTTGTGCAGGGAGAAACTGAAAGAAATTCAACAAAGGCAAATGTAGAATCTTGCCCCTGGGAAAGAACAACCCCATGTACCGGTATAGGTTAACGACTGACCTATTGGAGAGCAGTGAAGGGCAAAAGCACCTGGGGGTCCTAGTGGATGGAATGATGACTATGAACCAGCAATGTGCTCTAGCGGCCAAGAAGGCCAATGCCATTCTGGGGTGTATTAGAAGGGACGTGGCTAGTAGGTCACGAGAGGTTCTCCTTTCCCCTCTAATCTTCCCTGGTGAGGCTGCATTTGAAATATTGTGTCCAGTTCTGGGCCCCTCAGTTCAAGAAGGACTCCTTGAAAGAGTCTAGCGCAGAGCCACAAAAATGATGAAGGGAGTGGAACATCTTCCTTATGAGGAGAGACTGAGGGAGCTGGGGCCCTTTAGCTTGGAGAAGATGAGACTGAGGGGTGACCTCATTATTGTTTATAAATATGTAAAGGGTGAGTGCCAAGAGGATGGAGTCAGGCCCTTCTTGGTGATGCCCACTGACATGAGAAGAGGCAATGGGTGGAAGTTAAGGTATAGGAAGTTCCATGTAATCATGAGAAAAAAAATAAATTCTGTGAGGATGATGGAACACTGGAACAGGCTGCCCAAGGTGGTTGTGGAGTCTCCCTCTCTGGAGATATTCAAAACCCACCTGGATGTGTTCCTGTGTGATCTGGTATAGGTTATCCTGCTCTGGCGGGGGGGTTTGACTAGATGATCTTCCAAAGTCTCTTCCAGCCACTAACATTCTGTGATCCTGTGAAATTAATACAGCTAAAAATGGTTTATATGTTTCATTTAAAACAATACTGAAATAGGCTATGATGCATCTGCACAGCAGCTGAAGGACTACGAAGACCAGGAGATAAGCAGGAAGTAGGGTGAGGAGAGCACAAACTATGAAACACCACAAAGGAAAAATGTAATTATAAGAGCTTGTTCCTGAAGCCACAGAAATCAGGAAAATATAACATCTTTTCTTGTCAATTTACTTCTAGCGAGAAAGTCTTTCAGGGTAGGTATGTTATGCACAGAATATTTGACATTTCTGAAATAAAAATCTTCAGTGTTTTGTTTGTAGATAAGGCACTCCATGCTTTCATAGCATTCCAGTGTTGGCTTCTGACTGATATTTTTAAAGGCTTTCTTTTCAAATTTTAAGAGACTTTCAAACTGGGCTTTGATAAAATGAACAGTTACTCTAATACCCTATACTTAGCATCTGGGAGCTGAATACCTGCTTGATCATATCACAACACATTTGTTATTTTCTTCCTCTGAGCAGTTCATTTGGTTGTCAATTAATTAGAACACACCTGCTAATAAAGGATGTTTTATTTTTTGTATAAGCAATCTCATTGTTTGAAGTTAATACAAGCCTATTTGAAAACAGCAGTTTCCATAGGAACAGTTTTCCCAAATAAATCTTGCATGGAGAAGTATGGCATAAATAACTGGTCCTGTCCTGAGGGAACCATTAAGTATCCAAAGAAAATGCATGAATAGAGACAGAGAAAACAAAAGCTAAGAAAAAAAAAAAGCATAGAATGATGGTAAATTGGGAAAAGTGAAAATTCTTTTC
The DNA here is from genome assembly GCF_026170545.1 of Melanerpes formicivorus. Taxonomy (NCBI): domain Eukaryota; kingdom Metazoa; phylum Chordata; class Aves; order Piciformes; family Picidae; genus Melanerpes; species Melanerpes formicivorus. The sequence goes on along the minus strand of NW_027142660.1, from coordinate 58,911 downwards.
AAAATTAAAACAAAAAAAAAACAACTTTGAACATCCCTTATTTTTACTACTTTGCTGATGTAAAGTAGGAGTCCATATTTTACCTTCTAGTTATGGTCAAGCTACACTCCATGCAAACCTTTTTAAATTATATTGTGGCAATATCTTTTGTTTAGTTTTATCCCTTTATATGGCCCACTTTTTTTTTTTTTTTTTACCCACAAGACCATGGATATGCTTGCAGCAGATTTTTAGACTGCAAATTCAAAAAAATATAGATCCTATGTAACATCTTACAGAGAGGATAAATATTATATTAGAACATCTTAGACTTGTGACAGATTAGGCTGTGCCTTAAAGAGGACAGCTGCAGAATTCTCTAGCTGAATGTTTGAGTGTAAAAAGGAAAACAAAGATTAATTCTAAATGACTTTCATTGGTCAGATGTGAGACGTACCATAGCAAATATCTCTAGCATTCTTTCTCTCACTCACTCCAGCTCCAGCTTCAGTCTGTTCTGACTTTTCATTTCTTGGCCAGAGAGCATGCAACTGACCCTGGAACGAAGCTGATAAGGTAAGAGTAACTAACTTTCTTAACAACTGCTTTGAGCTAACAAATTTCCCTTAATATCCTGTTGTCTCTTTTTCTCCTTTTTCACCTAATTAACTACTAGGGGAAAGGGAAGGAGGGGGAGAGAGGTTTGAGGGGAACCCAAGGTGGGATCCTCCTCCTGAGGATCTGTGTTTGTGTTATTTCCTGTAAATTCTTGTATGATATCATAAATACTGTATATTTTGTATATATTCATTGCATTTCCTTATTCATTGCATTTCATTATTGTTTGTAAAATACAGCTTTCCATTCGCTTCTCCGACTGGGTTAGCTGTGCTTTATTGTTGGTGCGTGTGGGCTAAAGCATCACACCACTACAAGACTACAATACCTCAGGAAAAAAAATGTGCTTGCATGCAATAAATAACTAGTCTCCCTGAAGAACACAATGTAATGGAATGGATATTTTCACTCTTTAAGATTCCCATAGGAAAAGTGGAAAACATAAGACTGCTCAGTGGACAAGTACCAAAACCAAAGAAACACTGATACTAGATAACTGCTGTATATAACAGGGACCCTTGCTGCTCAGCAAGCAGATGTTAGGTGCTTCTTATGGGTAGGGATGTAAAGAAAGGGACTCTGACACTTGTTTTAAATGATGCTTCAAGAGTTGTGACTTTAGTTACTTAATTTTATCTGTACAAATGAAGATAGCTGAATTTTCTTCTATTCAGCAACAGGCTAGAAAAGCATTATCTGAGTCACAGTTTCCAAACTATAAGAAAACTTTGAGAATATGTTTTTTTTTTCTTTACTTTGAACTATAATTCTGGTTACTTTTTGACAGTAAATTATAAACTTGGTCTGGAAGTCTCAGCAGTGATAGCCAAGGCAAAGAGCTGCCAGCTTGACTAAAAGCTCTGGATGAGATCCAGATCCAGCTAATTTCTGTACACATGTGATTTAATTTCCTGAACTTTGGTCCTCTGGCACTACTTCAGAGTGGACAACACAAGAGTACCACTTTGTAGAGATGTGTATCTTGCAGGAGTCCTCTCTGGAGTGAAGAGCATCTCCATTAAATGTGAAAAACCTGAGAATTAAATCTCTGCTGAGAGTAGATCAGTGGATTTGGGAGTGAAGACTAAATTCACCTACAGCAGTAGCTTCAAGAGCGTATAATTTTCTGTGAATTTGGGGAGCAGTTTTAGCATTTTGAGAATGAGAGATGGAATGTGGAAGAAAGAGAGAAGGATAAGAAGGCTTAATTTACTTGGTAATTTTCCAAGGGAATTATTTAAAACTTTTTATTTCAAAATTACATTTTAATTATGAAGTCAATTATGTTAGTATCATGTTTTATCGACTTAAGTGATCAGGAAGTGAAACATTTTATGGTTCAGGAGAGGAGATTTCGTTTGCATTGTCTTTTCTAGATTATATATTTTTTTAAGTAAAACAGTGGAGAAAAGGGTGAAGATCTGACCAACCAGATAAAACCAATCTGTTGCTCTCTTACATCTAGCCATAAGTCAATTAAAGAGTTTTCATTAATGGTTTTTATACCACGGTGGTTTGTAAATGTGTTTATGCTCTATTCTAAGGGTAAAAGACTTGATGTTAGGCTCATTGCTCTAAGGTCTGTGATCTGTTCCCAGCTGCCTGGGATACAGGTTGAGGATGACATTGAGCCACCAATCTCCCCCAGGTGCATTTGCTAGACTCTTGTAAAAATCTAGATACATATTCCTTCCCAGATCCTCTTGTTACCCTGCTCCATCTTCAGTATTTAAAAAACTTACTAAACTTCCAATATATTAAATTTCCCAGTTAAAAAACAAAAAAAGAAATAAAATTAATTTAAAAAAATCCAAACAAAAAAACCCAACCAACCAAACCAACCAAACAAACAAAGACTTTAAGGTGAGCACCAGAACAAGAGGACACAGTCTCAAGCTGTGCCAGGGGAAGTTTAGGCTCGAGGTGAGGAGAATGTTCTTCACTGAGAGAGTCATTCACCACTGGAATGGGCTGCCCAGGGAGGTGGTGGAGTCATCATCCCTGGAGGTGTTCAAGAGGGGATTGTACGTGGCACTTGGTGCCATGGTTTAGTAGTCATGAGGTCTGTGGCGACGGGTTGGACTTGATGATCTTTGAGGTCTCTTCCAACCTTGGTGATTCTGTGATTCTGTGTGATCATGCAGTTCAGGGAATCACACTAACATTTTACTTGCGTCTGGTCCCTGAAGACTGGGGACAGCTGCAAGATGCAGAATGGTTTTGACTTTCGAGGAATTGACAGCTGCCCTTAATGTACTAAATAGCAGTGGAGCAGGTGGCAATACAACTGTCATAAATGCAGTTATAAGGCATGCTTGTGTAATTGGTTCATGATCCCAATTTTTTAGGTCAGCATCAAGGAGGAAGGTTTCTTTCCATTGCCACCAGGCTGTCATCATGTTATAACCTAAGTGGCGGGAGAAGGTCAACAGCTAATAAATCTTGTGAGCAGACTCACCATTTTCAGACTGCAGTCCCTTTAGAGATTGCTGCTGTCTTTTTCCTTGTCTTCTTTTTCCCTTGTAAACCTTTGCATCATCACAAACCTTTGGCTTTTTGTGGCCTCTGAAAAAGGGAAAATGCTAGGCTTTGAGTAGGGACCATCTGTTGTTGTCAGTTAGTCTTTGAAAGAACTAGAGAAAATACATTTTTATGAGATTTTTATTTCTCTTAAAAGCTCCAAGATAAATGTTTGGGTTATAGACAGGGCTGTGCAATTACATGAACTTTTTGGAAGTGGTTTTTTTTCCCTCAGTTGCTTTGATTAAATTATTGAAAAAATACCACATTAAGAAAATGGTGCCATTTAGTTGTCCTTTCTGTACTTTGGAGCTAGTTGTAAAAAAGCTGTATTACAGTATGTAATAATATTGATAGATATGTTTGTAATGTCAGGTTCACAAGTAACAGATAAATTCAGCGGAACAGCAGCCTAGAGACCATTAGTTTATTCTTTTCTCTTAAACGAAAAAGGTTATCAGGAAAGTGTAAAGGAGAGGTGGCACAATGGTATTTGTGAAATCTGGTTCCTGAGTTGTTTATTTCTTGAAGAACTTCATAGTAATGCACTACTTTTCATAGATACTTAGATTTCATGCTGTCTTGCTTGAGCATTTCCACTCTTTCTTGCTACAGAACAGATGCAGAGATAGTGAGATGGCTAGATTGAGTGGAGACAGACTAAAGAATCACTGTTTTACCCAGAAACATATGTAGCTAAGTGGCATGCATCTGCTATGGATAAAGTATTCCTGCCTTCCAGAGACTGACGCTCACAGGACAGGAAAGACATCTGTGCCTCAGACAAAGCCCCACACAAAACAGGTATCTGAGTGGCTGGAAGCAAGATTGCTGCATCTGATAGGGCAATGCCTTCTACTATATATAAATACTGAACATTGATTTAAGAAGCCATATTTGTTATTGATCAGAAAACATACTAAATGCATACTATTAATTGTAGTTATCTAATTCTCGTGTTTTACTATATTTCCTGTTATTTCTGGAGTACAGGGCATTTGGGATGTGCCACATCTTGAATATAAGAGTATTCTTGTTTTCTGAATAAACATGTTTCTAAGCTAAAAGTAAAAATGTCTCAAAACATAGTTCAGGTGGCCTCAGGCAGCAGCCCTAGGTGGCATGACACAGACTGAGGGGTGGGATGAGAAGAGAGCACAGTACTCTCCCATTGTTCACCCCAGCACAACTGTGCTCTGAAAGAACTGCATTTCTGACTACGTGGCTCTTATATTTGGGTCCTCTCTTCACCCAGTTAAACATCCAGGAGGTAGAAACCTCCCAGGCTACTTTGTCATTGGTATCTGACTCATTTCCACAGGACTGTGAAGGGTGCAAGCAGCAAGAATGAAGGAGGCACACCAGGAAGACCTTCAGCATCTGTGTTGTGCACTCTCATCCTGTGGCTATCAGCTGGAAAGGGACTAAAAGAGCTGCTTGGCCTAGAGTTTGGCAGAGGAAGGCATGAAGGACGTCTGAGGGCTTTGAGGAGGGAAGCAGACTATAGTCAGCTCCAATTCATAGTTTAAGCTGTGAAGATGGGTCTTTCATACAAAGGTACAACACTGATCATGTTGTATCTGAAGACCAGTGAGACCTATTGGTGCCCAAGGAGGCTAGTTCATGCCTCTCTTACTCCAGGCTTTTTCTAAAATTCTTGCTGTTCATAGTTACAGGTTTAATGAAACTTAATGTAGAAGCTGGCATATGGAAGGAGAAAAGAGCATAAGCAGAGACCAGAATGAACAGATTCTAATCTAAAGTATGCCTTGGTGTTTCAAGTTCCAGCAATTTGTCTGTACGCCAGGTGATGTAGTTTTATTGGCATGCTCTACTAAATGGATTAACCCAGTTTTCATTTGGTGTGTGATAGATTAGGGACAATATTACTAATTTCCTTTCTAAAAACAGAATTGATGTTTTTAGTTTTCCAGACATACATTCTGCTTCCTTTCTTTTTTTTTTTTTCTTTTTTTCCCCCTTTTTCTTTTTCTTCTCCATGGAGCTTCAAGAATTCCAGTTTAGGGAGATATTAAGTTAATCTTGTCCATACATCCTATGCAGTCTGGATTGTGTGTAATTCCTTGCTTAATCTTTTTGCAGACTCATTGCTGATTTATAAATATCTAGCTCCTAGCTGAAATCTGCTTTAGATTGGAGAAGACAATGGAAAAAGTAAAACTGTAATTTCAGAGGCTGTGGGCAGAATTCAGTGTAATGACTGCCTCGAGATGTTGCAGAGGAAGAGCAAGCAGTAACAACTGTCAGTACTGTCAGCCTCAAAGATTCCAAAATGAGTGAATGTCTACTGCTTAAATAGATGGCCATTGGCCTAGGACAAGAATTAGCTAAACTCTCTAGAGGAGGCAAAACTGGCTTCAGATATTTCCCATCAGCTTGACTGTTTTGGGAATTGTGCTTATTACAATCCCATTGCTTTCAGCATCCTCAGGCTGCAGCGATACTGTAGCCTTTCCCTGACTCCCTGATTCTATGTGTTGCTTGCCTAAGTCTATGCACTAATCACAAGTGGGACCTGTGAGAATATGCCTAGTGTACCTGGGAATTCAAAAGGATAACCCCAGTTATATGGTTATGCACAAATGATCCCTTTATTTGCGCACCACATAGACACAGGCTAGTGACAGATAACACTGCAACGTATGGGCATGAATCTTGCAAAAATGTTCCCAGTGCTCTTGGATATTCTGTGGGTGTATGTTATTTGGGAATAGATGTGACCAAATACTTAACATAAATTTTAAAAATAGGTCTATTAAATGACAATTGACTGCAGAGACAACAGAAAGCATCCTCAGTAACCTCCTTCTCTGCTGCATGCTTTAAAATAATGTTTCTGTGGCTTGGTTCAGACCCTAGAGGGATGTGATGTATATGATAAATAGCTCATTGTGAACAATGGGTCAGGTAGAACTGAATGCTCTGAATCCATTATCTTTTAGAGTCACTGAGCTGCAAGTTCTGTGGAAAACCTTGCATATCATACCACCAGAATTACAATAGGAATGGATAGAGGTGGAAAAGGTACATATAAAGCAAAAAAAAAATGCAATATTCAAGTACTGAATCTTTTGATGAACAGGAAAAACTGAACAAGAATATCAAAGCCACACTGTAAGGTTTTTTACCACTAAAAGCATGCAGTTCCTTTTAACACTGTTGGCTGAGGCAGCAGGGTAAAACCTGTAGATAGGAGTAAGGACAATCAACCACAACTGAAAAAAAGAATATAAAAACAAGCCAGGAATCTGCTATTCCTTTTATTTATATCCTTTATGGTGCACAGAAGACAGTGCAGCCTCTCAAAGACTATTATTCAAACTTTCTAATCCTGACCCCACGCTGCAGGGTAAGGAACAGTCAATCAAGTCTGAGCAGGAGAAAGTGATGACCAGAACATATCTTTAGCCATGAGCAGGCAGGTGCATGGTTTGCTACCGAGAAGCATTTGTGCCTTGATAAAGGGTGTTATTCTCCACACAGTCACTGACAAGGTGCATTTATTGGATTGAGAGTGTGCTCAATATGTGCTCTGTTCTAGCAGCCTCTGCATTCAGTATCCCCAGGGTTCCTGTGAGATACATGGTACCAAGAAGGTAGCTGGTCCTATCCACTCCTGTTATGTCAATGGAGTTTCCAGAGTTTTTTAACTCACTAGGTTTCAGTTCATTCTGCCTGTCTTTAGGCACCTAAATAATACGACTAACAGTCAGAGGCTCCAAGTCACTTTCTTGGGTGCCTCAAAACTGAATGACCTCTGGCATTATTTATCCCTCCCTACTCATTATAGAACAAGATTATTGCAAATAAGATTCCTATGTTAGAACTTTATTCTAGACTCCTTATGGTAAACTTCCTGCTCTGCTCTACTTTAGGATATCACCTTGCCAAAACCTTCTGTGATATCCTACTCCTATTTTTACATGCTTATGTTCAAAAGAGTAGGTCCTCTGTCTGAGGTCCTTCACTTTTAAGGATAATAGAAAAATTGTAGTTGCACTTTGAAGTTAAACAAGATACATTCTCTATCTAACTGCTTTCAGTGAATGACTATGAGAACTGTTTCTTCTTAGTTTCAAGGGATTCATAGACAGGAGCATCAGACACTGAACTGGTTTTAGCTGAAGGCCACATAGGAAAGATATGGCCAAAACCATGGAATCTTTACACTTCAAGAAGTGATTAAGTTATTCTACAAAGTGGCAAAACAGCAAATACACTTGAGCCTTCTTTCTGTTATTACATATCATATTTTCTGATCTTCAAACACTCACCACTGGAGGTAGGTAATGTGGTGTTTTACTGCTCTGTTCTTTTCTAGATACCTATATCTCCTTGTCATTGAGGTGTCGAAATCCCCATTGAGGTGTCAAATTCCCCACAACACTCTGCTGCCTGCTTCCCAAGCTATGCCTGCCGTGCTGGACAGCACGCCTAGTTGAAACTAGGCAGAGTGGTGACAGGTATGAATACTGGAATTCAATGAGGTAGCTCACATCACCTTTGTGGTGTGAAGTTGCTTTCAGACACAAGAAATCTGATTACTGTCTCTCAACATCAGCCTCTAGCCATAATACACACATTACTGTGAGTGCTCCGAGATCTGAATTAAGTCCTCATTACCACAGTATCACAGACTCACCAAGGTTGGAAGAGACCTCAAAGATCATCGAGTCCAACCTGTCACCACAGACCTCATGACTAAACCATGGCACCAAGTGCCACGTCCAATCCCCTCTTGAACACCTCCAGGGGTGGTGACTCCACCACCTCCCTGGGCAGCACATTCCAATGGTGAATGACTCTCTCAGTGAAGAACTTTCTCCTCACCTCAAGCCTAAACTTCCCCTGGTGCAGCTTGAGACTGTGTCCTCTTGTTCTGGCGCTGGTTGTTAGAGAGAAGAGACCAACCCCTTCCTGGCTACAAGCACCTTTCAGGTAGTTGTAGAGAGCAATGAGGTCTCCCCTGAGCCTTCTCCTCTCCAGGCTAAACAATTCCAGCTCCCTCAGCCTTCATTATGATATTATTAAAAAAATAAAAATAAAAAGTACAGCTTCTTGTAAACACTGTCTGTAGCAGTTCAGGAGAATGTATCTGAGTTGTGACATGGTGTCTCAGTCTGGAGAGGGAAAGAGACTCAGTTCTTTTGAATATTCCCGTGTTGTGGAATTAGAGGCACAAATTATGCCAAAATATCAACAACTAGACAATTTATTGCATAAATAAAGTGGATGGATCAGAAGGGGAGAGAGAGAAAATAGAGAGAGAGAAGAGGAAAGGAATTATATTACCACACCCCTCACCCCCCCAAGACAGTTTGAGTCTGTGGAGGAAATGTGCTGCAGGAGATGTTTGATCTGTAGAGCAAGGGTGCTGAGGCTTTGGCTGTAGAGGAGAGGTGGTCCTCTGGGCAGCCTCTTCAGCTCCATGAGTTGCAGCAGGCGGAATTTAGGACATGGAGAGAGGGTTCAGTCTGCTTCTTCCAGGCTCCATGGCCTCTTTTCTTTGGAGCAGCATTGTCCTGGGCTTTTCCATCTCTTGTGCTTTCTTTCTCAGCGGCATGGTCCTTCTCCTGTGTTTTCCTTCATCTGTGTTTTTGGTTCTCTGTTTTCCTTCTGCTGAGCCAGTAGTTGCTCAAGTCTTTTATACAGTTTTTTTAGTCCTTAGCTATGTGTCCAAGTATTGCCCCTCATGAATTCAGGGGCCAGGAAATCATCCTTAGGTAAGTATCCAGGTATTGTTCCCCAGGAAATCTTTCTGTGCATTCCTGTGTGTTTGGGCAGGGGTCTGGATGGGGTGTGTGTGTGTGTGTGTTCCGCCTCCTTCTTCTCCCTACCTGCCCACTCACTCATTACACATCAGGAAACAGGTGGTGAATCCATTGTCTCACCATCCTCCCTTCTTTCCAGGATACTTGATGGGTGCAGATTATCTTATTTTATGAATATTCCTGAAGGTGGCCTCGGTCCATTGTTGTCAGGCCAGCTGTGGCCCAGTGAGCAATGTTATCTTTGCACCTTCCAAGAGTCCTTCCAGTGGCTCTGCCCAACACACATCAGCTATTGTCTGGGCAAGCACCAAGTGATTTTATCTTTGTTGAGTCACACCAGGAGAGACAAGCTTTTAGTCTCTCACACATGGGGGCTAGTGAGGAGACTAACTCAATTAGCACTGAAGCAATGGAGTATCAGAGTACTTGGTAAACAAACAGGGAAGAACAGTATCACAGTACATTAGAGCTTGGAAGGCACCTCAAGAGATCATTGAGTCTAACCCCTCTACCAAAGCAGGATCACTTAGCACAGTCCACACAGGAATGCCTCCAGGCAGGTTTCAAAAGTCTCCAGTGGAGACTCCATGACCTCTCTGTGAAACCTGTGCCAGTGCTCCATCGTCCTCACTGTAAAGAAGTTTCTCCTCATGTTGAGGTGAAATCTTCTATGTTCAAGCTTGAACCCATTGTTTATTGTCTTATTACTGTGCTCCACCAAAAAAAGAGCTTGGCCCCCTCCACTTGGCACCCACACCTCAGGTATTGATAGACATTGATGAGATCCCCTCTCAGTCTTCTCAAGACTAAACAGCCCCAGGGATCTCAGTCTCTCTTCATAGGGGAGATGCTCAAGTTCCATAATCATCCTCATGGCTCTCCATTGGTTTCTCTCCAGCAGGTCTCTGTCTATCTTGAACTGGGGAGCCCAAAACTGGACGCAGTAATCCCAGGTGTGATCTCACCACGGCAGAGTAGAGGGGGAGAAGAACTTCCCTAGATCTGCTGGACACACCTTCTTCATGCATCCCAGGATTGGCTCTCTTAGCTGCAAGGACACATTGTTGTTCCATGGAGAAATTGCTGTCCACCAGTACTCCAAGGTCTTTCTCCATGGAGCTGCTTTCCACCAGGGCAGCCCCTAACCTGTATTGGTTCCTGCTGCTATTCCTCCCCAGATGTAGGATCCTGCACTTGTCCTTCTTGAACTTCATGAGGTTTGCCTGCACCCAGCTCTCCAGCCTGTTCAGATCTCATTGGATGGCTGCACAGCCCAACCAGCCAACCCCCCCAGTTTTGTATCATCAGCAAACTTGCTGAGGGTACTCTCAATCCCCTCATCCAGGTTGTTGATAAAGATATTGAACAAAATTGGACCCAGTACTAATCCCTGGGGAATATTGCTGGTCACAGGCCTCCAAGTTGACTCTGTCCCACTGTCAAGCCAGTTTACAATCCACCTCATGGACCAACTGCCCATGCTGCATTTCCTGAGCTCTTCTATGAGGATGTTATGGGAGATAGTTTCAAAAGCTTTTCTGAAGTCAAGGTATATGACATCCACTGCTCTTCCTTCATCAGCCCATTTGGTCATGGTTTTACAGAAGGCTATCAAATTAGTCAGGCAGGATTTCCCCTTGGTAAATCCACATTGGCTACTCCTGATATGTGGTTAGAGATGACCTCCAGGATGAGCTGCTGCATCATCTTTCCAGGGAAGGATGTGAAGTTGACTAGTCTGTAGTTGCCTGGGTCCTCCTTCCTGCCTTTTTTGATGTGACACTTGCTTTCTTCCAGTCACCAGGCACCTCTCCTGTTCTCCAGAACTTTTCAAAAATGATGGAGAAAAGCTCAGGAATAGCATCAGCCAGATCTCTCAGCACTCGATGCACCCCATCAGGGCTCATGGATTTCTGTGTCTTTAGTTGATATAAGAAATCTCTAACCTGGTCCTGACTGACGTGTGGAATGTCCACATCTCTCCAGTTCTGCTCCCTTGCTTCTAGAGACTGGGGTTCCTGAGGGCTGGCCCTAGGAGTAAAGACTGAGGAAAAGAAAGCATTCAGCTTCTCTGCCATGTCTGCATCATCAGTTACCACATCTCCCATACCATTCAGTAGTGGGCCCACCTTTTCCCTGCCCTTCCTTTTGTCATTGATGTATTTGAAAAAAACACTCGTTTTGTTCTCTTTCACCCACCTGGCAGGCAAATAGAAGAGACAGAAGACAATTGCCAAACTAATGGCAAGTAGTCACATTAGACTGTTTTTTAGATTGACTGTATTTTATATTTAGGGTTCTATGTATGTTGTCACTAACGGTCCATAAGTTGTGATTGCCACTGCTAGTCAAAAGGATTTTTGGCCAGGGATGCCTGCTTGTTGTTATTATGGCCATTCAGAAAACCTCTGCTACAATTAAATTTTGACAGAAAACAAAGAAAACGTTACAGCTTGCATCTGCCACTTTTTAGGGAACACGAGGGGCTATTTCACCAAGTTTGCAATGATGCATTAGGAGCATCTCAGCTTAGCTTAATTGACTTTGTCTTGCAGGCCAAAGGTAGAAACCTCTCATGGCTGCAGGCACACTGTTGCACTGTCTTTTGCAAGTATCTCTTCAAAATATTATGTGCAACACAGGGAAAAATCTTTAATGCACAATTTCTTTCTTTTAGTATGATTTATTTTCACTTAGAAGGCATTAAGATATTCCCATTTCAATATTCTGAGAGCACTTGCAACATAATTAATGTTGCAGCTATGTGTCTGAACAGGGAAGAAAACACTCATTCTACAGAACAGCATGAATATATTTTGAGCAATGTAAAAAATATAATGGTATATTTTGGAAGGAATTTCAATACTAATTCCATCTGGACCTGATGTTTGACTGAATTGAGATCAATTGCTGTTTGTGTTTCCTCATGAGCTAATATTTTATTTGAATTATTCCTGATTTCTTCTGACAGTTTAGGCAAATGTAATTTTCATAAACAGGACTTTTACTGCTTTCAGCTCTTCTCTTCAACATATATTTCTAATAGATTTTTTCAAGGCACTGTTAATTCGCTGTTTTTATCTCCCTCTGATATGGATGCATGCATAATATGGCACCTCAAACCTCCAGCTTCTTGAATTGTGATTAAATGTGGGGTTAGTCATCCAGTTTACTGCAAATTGTGGGAGCCTTTTTAGATATATCTATAGATCTATGTACATATGTCTACCCAAATTCCTTCTTCACTTCTTTGCCAAGGAAAACAAACTACTGTTTTGCTTCCAAACTTTAAAAGTAAAGCAAAACTCTACCAGTTATCATAACTAATATCCTTAAAGAATGGCATACTTCAAAGTTGAACGTGCTGTAGCAGTCACTTTCTCTGGTAACTAACCTTGGACAGTGTCCACAAAACTTCCCCAAAAGCATACATCCAATGCTTGGAAAGGCAAAGTTCAAGACTAAATAGATCTGTGCTGGAATTATTAGCATTATTAGCAGTAATTGTCACAGACTTAGTTTTCAACTGAGAATATGTAACTGAAATTGAGTAACTTCTATGCTGAAAGCAAAATAGGGGAAGACCTAGAACAAGTGGTTATGCATTCTTTTTCTGTCAGCATAAATATAATTTCAGCAATAAATTTTATCACGGAGTGAGGACAAGAAACCCATGAATCAATGCAAGAAAATGTGCCTTCCAATAGCTTTGGTTCCAGAAAAGGCCAGATTTCAGGGCTATTGAAGGCATATTTATCATATGCTTTGTTAAATGGTAGAAAAACACTATCCTGGAAACTTTCACTGGAGAAAACGCTGGAATGGAATGGAATGGAATGGAATGGAATGGAATGGAATGGAATGGAATGGAATGGAATGGAATGGAATGGAATGGAATAGAATAGAACAGACCAGACCAGGTTGGAAGAGACCTTCAAGATCATGGTGTCCAACCTATCATCCAACACAGCCCAACCAATTAAACTATGCAACCAAGCGCTCTGTCAAGTCTCCTCCTGAACACCTCCAGCGATGCCAACTCCACCACCTGCCCAGGCAGCCCATTCCAATGGGCAATCACTCTCTCTGTGTAAAACTTTCTCCTGACCTCCAGCCTAAACCTCCCCTGGCGCAGCTTGAGACTGTGTCCTCTTGTGCTGGTACTGGCTGCCTGGGAGAAGAGACCATCCTCTGCCTGTCTACAACCTCCCTTCAGGTAGTTGTAGAGAGCAATAAGGTCACCCCTGAGTCTCCTCTTCTCCAGGCTAAGCAACCCCAGTTCCCTCAGCCTCTCCTCATAGGGCTTGTGCTCCAAGCCCCTCACCAACTTTGTTGCCCTTCTCTGGACTCGTTCCAGCAAGTCAACGTCCTTCCTAAACCGAGGGGCCCAGAACTGGACACAGTAAGCGAGGTGTGGCCTAACCAGTGCAGTGTACAGGGATTGGGCACACTGCAGGCTCATGTTCAGCATACCATCTACCAGTACCCCCAGGTCCCTCTCTGCCTGGCCGCTCTCCAGCCACTCTGACCCCAGCCTGTAGCACTGCATGGGGTTGTTGTGGCCAATGTGCAGCACCTGGCACTTGGATGTGTTAAATCTCATGCCCTTGGACTCTGCCCATCTGTCCAGCCTGTCGAGGTCCCTCTGCAGAGCCTCTCAACTCTCCAGCAGATCAACTCCGGCCTCCAGCTTGGTTTCATCCACAAATTTACTAATGATGGACTCAAGGTCCTCATCCAGATCATCAATAAAAATGTTAAAGATCACAGGGCCCAGTACTGATCCTTGGGGCACACCACTAGTGACTGGCCGCCAGCTGGATGTGACACCATTCACCACCACTCTCTGGACTCGGCCCTCCAGCCAGTTCCTAACCCATCAGAGTGTGCTCCTGTCCAAGCCATGGGCTGACAGCTTGACCAGGAGTTTGCTGTGGGGAACAGTGTCAAAGACCTTGCTGAAGTCCAGGTAGACTACATCCATAGGCCTCCCACCAGTCCAATCACCTGATCATCGAAGGAGATCAGGTTGGTCAGGCAGGACCTGCCCTTCCTAAATCCATGCTGGCTGGGCCTGATCCCTTGGCCATCCTCTAAGTGCTGTGTGATTGCACTCAAGATGACCTGTTCCATAATCTTGCCTGGCACTGAGGTCAGGCTGGCAGGCCTATAATTCCCTGGCTCATCCAACCGGCCCTTCTCGTGGATGGGCACCACTTTAGCCATCTTCCAGTCATCTGGGACATCTCCAGTGAGCCAGGACTGCTGAAAAATTATGGAGAGTGGCTTGGCCAGCTCATCTGCCAGCTCTCTCAGCACCCTAGGATGGATCCCATCCAGTCCCATGGACTTGTGGGGATCCAAGCGGCTGAGCAGATCACCAACTGCCCCATTCTGGAACAGAGGAAAACTATGCTGCTCCCTGGCTCCTTCTGCCAGCTCTGCAGGCCAGCTGTCTGGAAGACATTCTGTCCTGCTAGTAAAAATATAGGCAAAGAAGGTGTTAAGTAACTCTGCCTTTTCCTCATCCCTTGTCACAGCGTTCCCCTCCGTATCCACCAAGGAGTGGAAGTTGTCCTTGCCCTTCCTCTTGCTATTAATATATTTATAGAAGGACTTTTTGTTGTCCTTCACAGCAGAGGCCAGTTTAAGCTCCAAATGTGCTTTTGCCTCCCTATTTTTTTTTCCCTACATGATCTAGCAACATCTTTAAATTTTTCATGGGTTGCCTCACCTTTCTTCCAAAGATGATACACCCTCTTTTTTTCCCTTAGTTCTTTTAGAAGTTCATTACCCATCCAGGCTGGCCATCTGCCCTGGCAGCTCATCTTCCAGCACATTGGCACAGCCTGTTCCTGTGCCTTCAGCAATTCTTCCTTGAAGCAGGTCCAGCTCTCCTGGACCCCTTTGCTTTTAAGGGCTTTATCCCAAGGAACCCTCTGAATTAGTTCCTGTAGTAGCCTGAAATCTGCCCTCCGGAAGTCCAGAGTGGAGGTCTTCTTGCTACTCCTCTTAGCTTGACTGCTGAAAATTCAATTATCTCATGGTCACTGGCCTCTAAACACCCTCTGACCACCACATCACCCACCAGCCCTTCCCTATTAGTGAAGAGGAGGTCAAGCATAGCCTTACCCCTGGTAGGCTCACGCAGCACCTGGGATAAGAAGCTGTCCTCCATGCACTCTAAGAACCTCCTAGATTGCTTCCTCTTTGCTATGTTAACATCCCAGCAGATATCAGGCAGGTTGAAGTCACCCATGAGAGCAAGGTCAGGCGATGTTGAGACAGCCTTAAGCTGCCTATAGAATGACTCATCAACATCTTCATCCTGGTTGGGTGGTCTATAACAGACTCCAACTAGGCTGTCAGCCCTGTTGGCGTTCCCTCTAATTCTCACCCACAGGCACTCAACCTGATGGTCCCTGATCTCCAGCTCAATGGCATCTAGTGCCTTCCTGATGTACAGGGCCACCACTCCACCCCTTCTTCCTTGCCTGTCTCCTGTCTCTCCTATACTTTCCTGGATCATCACTCTTTCCCTTCTTGAAAATGCGGGTTGTTTCCCCTTTTCTTGTCATTGGTGACTTCCACAGACTGCCAGGACTTTCGGAATACAGAGAGTGTTTTAGCAACCTCATCTGCCAGTTCCCACAGGACCTGTAGGTGTATCCCATCAGGTCCCATGGACTTGAACACTTTCAGGTTCTTCAGATGGTCCTGAGCCTGATCTTCACTCACAATGGGCAGTTCCTTCTTCCAGTCCATGCCATTATCTTCCATTATTCTGGGAGTGCAGCTGGAGCCTTTGCCAGTGAAGACTGAGGTAAAGAAGTCTTTGAGAACCTCAGCTTTCTGCATGTCGCTCATCACCAGCTCACCTGTTTAATTTCTGAGGGGGCCCACACCTTCCCTAGTCTGCTTTTTACCATCAATATACCTATAGAAATGTTTACTGTTCCTCTTGATCTCCCTGGCGAGATTTAATTCTAACTCCAGGTTTGCCTCATGAATTCTTCTCCAGGCATCCTGACTTTACATGGTAGAAAACTGCTGCACTATTCAAATAGGAATCTAGTAATAATAATGCTAGAGGTTCACCAACTGTGGCAGGTGTGACATCCCTCAACAAGTGCAGGGTCCTGATGAGCTCCAAGCAGGAGGTCAAGGCTTGCTAGAAGCTGACAGAGATCGGCTTGATGCCCCCAGACATTAGTTGGTGCCTCTGGATCTAGAATTCAGCCCTCTGACTGATTAAGAAATTGACCATAGCACAACAACAGGGGTATAAATGGAGTCCTGCTATGGAGAGGGTTGAGCTCTCTCCACACAGAAGCAACCTGGCAGTCAGATCTGTCCCCCTTAGAACAAAAACTAAGGAGTCCTTGCCCCATCTTGGTGAGTACACACATATATATCTCCTGGCTACCTGTGGTGAGATTTTCCTGTTCTGAGCAAATGTGTACGCATGGTGTTTCATCTCTCCAAATAGTTTCATTAGTTGTGCAGCAGTATTTTCCCAGTTGACATCCAAATTTGTAATTTAATTATGTAGGAAGAAGAGCAGACTAATTGCAATAAATCCATAGTTTTCAGGTGGCTGCTGCTGTCTCTGGGTGCCTTCTCAACACCAACCCAAGGAAAAAAAATACAAAATATCTCAAGTATATGTTCACTATCAGCTGAATAAACTGAAGACAGTTATTGTCTTTTTTCTGATGCATGGAAGAGAGAGTTTTTGAACAAAACATGACTTGAAATCACACTTCATGAAGACCTGTACTACAGACAATGAAATGCTACAGCCAGGGGACCTCCAGGTCTGAAAAGCAAATTTAATCACAACTGAAGTATTTCTCAGCAGGAGTATGAAGATACTTGGAAGAACTGGCAGAGAAAATAGATGGATATAAACTTGATGGGACCATAAAGGGAAGACAATGTTTGGCATTGGGCTGGCCTGGAGAGGGTGCTGCATCAAGGAGGCAAACATAGAGGCTTCTGAGGCCGCACTGTGAGATGAGAAGGAACTCTGATCAGATCATGGTGACTTCCACACAAAGTATTGCAGGTATCACACCTTGATAATGGTTAAAAGCATCACAGTGTTGACCTAGTACCACTTCCTATACATTTTGCCCACAAGGCCAAATAATCTTAAACTCAGTAGAATGTACCAAGCATTATGACTTTGTTTAGACCTGCTTAATTTTACCAAATGGTAGTAGACATTGCTGGTTGTGAACACATAGCTACTTTAACGCCTTCTTGCCCTTATCATCCTTTACACTCACTGTGAAATCTTCAGAATGTTCCATTTAGCAGGTGCAGGAGAGTTTAGGAAATGAGGAATGAAGTGAGTACTAAAGATTAATCTCCCAAACCAGATTTGTCCTGGTTAGAGATCTTCTGAACATCCTAATCCTCCTTTCTAATTTCAGTATTAGATAAGATTTGAAATTAAATGGAAATAAGATGGAAATTTGTGAAGTGCAAAAGGATTTGCAAACATGCTAGACATATTTAAATATCCACAGATGTCAGGAAGCATTGAAACTAGTTCCTATGCTGTATCAGCAGATCAAATATGTTTAAATATCCACAGATGTCAGTGTATTGCAACAAGTCCTTAAGCCATATCAGCAAATAATCTTTAAACAGCTGCTTTGCAATGGATGTTTCAGTATAATTAGTGCCTCAATGTTTTCAATGACTCTTCTGAAGCAGGAAACCCACCATACACAAGCCTTTCTGTCACTTTCTTGCTAACTTGTCTCTTACCTGCTGTATTTCCTTCTCAAAGATGTTTGGGACAAAATATGTATTTATTTATTAAGGGAGGTTTCTAAATCAACTCCAAACATTCTTCCAATGATCGTTTACTTGTTACTGCTACATACTATTGTCATAAAATATTCTAGTTATAAATGAGTGGCAGAGATGTTAATGAATGTTTTTAATAATTTATTTATCTACAAAGTGTGCCACAAATTAGTTACAGTCGATATTTACAGGCACCAGTATTCAGTTAGGAGAACTGTCTCTACAGAATGTATATATATGGGCACTTTGAACAGTTTAAAAGAATTAGAGAATTTAGAAATTTAGAAAAGGAATTTAATTTTTGAAGAGACACGGGGTGGGGAGGGGGGGAAGGGGCTTGCCAGTGACAGAATAATGAGCCAATGAAGAGATGTTCTGCCAAATATAGTATAAGCATACACCATGAACAAGGCAAGCACAAGCATAAGGTTGGACTTGATGATCTCAGAAGTCTTTTCCAACCTGGTTGATTCTATGGTTCTATGAGGAGAAGGGGTCAAATGGATGTTTCAAACTCCATACTATCCCCAGGCAAATGGTAGAAAGGGTAGAAAGGGTGAATGCCTCATTAAAAAGCATGCAAATGTCTCAAAGGGTAATTGGGACAAGAGCCTGCCTTATGAAGTCTTTACTGTAAACAACTAATGGAGCCTATGGTGTGAACTTTGTTTACCACAGAGGTGGCAAACGTGCCCAGGCAGGTTGTTTACCTGGACTCAGTGGCACCCTGCCCCTTTGTCAATATTGTTCTGGCAGCCCATAGACAGCATATGCAAAGGAGAAAATTTAGCACATTTCAGTACATAAATGTCTGAATGTAGCCATCAAGATGTCACATGTGAATCTAGAGTATGAATGGACAGGGAGGGCAACAAGTTAACTAGATATTAATTGGAAGTGAAAATAATCATATCCCTGGACATATTTAAAGGATGTGCGATGTAGCACTTAGAGAGTCATGTTTAAGTGGTAGTGTCAGTTTAATGGTTGACTCAATAATCTTAAGGGTCTTTTCCAACCACAATGATTCTGTGATTCTATGGTTCTGTGAAATGTGTGTTTAGTTGTTCTGTCAAATAAATAAAACAAGTAAATTAGAAGACTGATGTTTTACACCTTAAGTTAGATATAATAAAAAGTATTTTTCATCTGAAGAATACCAGTGTAGTGAATGAACAAATCAAAACAATGTATTCCATTACCAAGAAGAGCTACAGTGGTTTCCTAATGAATATGTAATGGTTACATTAACATTTTTATTAGGCACAAGTCATCATGCTTTCATATCCATAAACACAGTAGATCATGCATGAAATTACTGCTTTTCAAGAGAGTGAGTTGTGTTTCCTCTTGTAAAGACTTGTAAACTACTGTGTAACTGCTGTGTGGTTTCTGCTAATAAGGTTCTTTGGGATATCTTTTTCTTCTGTTGGTCAGGAATCATATGGCAGTGACAATGATATTTTTTATGTAACTTATTAGGTTAACCAACAACAAAAAATAACTAATAGTATAATCTACCCTGGAGGAACTGTCATGCTCCAATTCAACAGCTTGCTTCCATTTTAAAGGGTCTGAAACAATTTAGAATCCTGTCTCTTTCACAGTAAATTGAAAATTAAAAATTCTTCCTGAAGCTGTGAATCCTTTACACGGCAACTATTCCTGTCTTCTCCTGGTGGGTCAGAATGCAATTGATATTTTTGTTAGTTTTCAGTAAAATTGTATGATTAATTCAGTGCAACTCACATGTTCAAATTAAATGAACTGTATTAGTAGGAGTCAAAAAGAAAAGAAATCATTTGTAACTAAATGAAGGGTCTAGTTGCAAGCATTTTGCTATGATAGATTACAGTCCAAAGTTAGGCTACATATATTTCTTGAGACAAGTATTTCCATTTATTCATGATTCATCTAATCCCCTATTAACATGGGCAGCAATTTAGCAATGTAGTGCATTATCTGAAGCACTGTCACCACAGAAATTCAGCTGGATCATATAGCACACAGATGGATAATATATACTGTTGGGCAGAGATCGGCCAGCTGACCAAAAGATCCTTGCTTTGATAAGTACTCCCACTCTATATTGCTTCTTTCCCTGTTCCCTTTCATGGGGAGATCTCATTCACAACTATTGTCACCCTGCATGCTGAATTCTCACCTCTCACCAGCACTGGCCAAAGAAACAAAACCTCCACCAGACAGAGCTGAAGTCAGGAGTTCAAGTTTCTATTTGGTGGAAAGATGCTGCAGACAGTGGGAGCATTACAGCATCTCTATGATGGTCATCAGCTGCTAGTGATGACGGGCAAAGAAAAACACAGAGTGATCCATGCTGCTCGGCTCAGCCCCTAGATTCTTCAGGAGAGACATTCTGGCATGAGTTATGGGACCAGTAAATTGTTGATGCAGAGAAGAGAAGGGCAGGAGGTTGTTATAGGGAAGCAATGGGAAGAAGAAAGAAGGATTACTGGAGGGAATTAGTCCTAAGATTGCTGAGAGTAGACTTGCACAGCTCCCTGAGCCTCACTGTCCAAACTGTCCCAGAGCAACATTTCTGAAAATAATTTTTCTTCTGAATTATGTACTTAATTTTATTGTTTTGTACAAACTAGAAGGCAGATATATATTTTTATTTGTATGCTTATACATTGACTAATGCTATGAAAATGATAATCAACATTTTTGTAACTACTGGGATCAAAACACTGGAGAAGAAAATTGAAGATCTGTGAACATCTGACTGAGCAAATCTGAAGGATGTGCTGTTTGAAAGTCAGTGAAGAGACTTTGGTCAGCTTAGTGGTACCTTTCAAAATTTGATATAGTATCAAGCTAATCTGCTCTGATACTGAAAAACATGTTGACATCTGAAAATGTACTATGATTGAGACTATTGTAAAGAAGATAATTTCATGACCACTTACTGCCTGGTTAGTGCAATACATTCTTGTAACAAAATTATTTGAGGTATAACAGAGGTTTCAAAACCTGGATTCTGATTCCTTTAGGGAAAGTGATCACAAGCCTTTAGGAGCACCTTGTATTGCTACTGTGAGAGTTTGATTCAGTGTCTCACAAATATAATTACATCTAACATATGCTAAAGGCAGATTAATTTTGCTATCAGGAATGGCTGAGAACAGCATATTTTATTAGATTTTACCTATGATAATATCTTAAAATACTTAAATGCTAAAGATGGTGATTCAGGCATATGAAGACCCACCAGAATTATTTCCTCTACTTAGACTTGCTTATATGGTGTATCAGTTAGCCTATTCCAACCTCCTCATGAGTCATCTGCTTGCTTGGGAAGGATGTACAGAAAGGCAATGCATGAAATTCTGGATTTCGGCAGAAACTAAAGGAAACAAGCAAAGCAGTCAAATATTTTTGACTGGATGCTGCTTTTGAAAATGCAGCTTTTTACATGCAAGAGTTGTGGTGTCCAAATGAACCAGAGATAGGCTCCTGCTCTACAACTCCAGGGGGTGGTTACACCCTAGGATCTGATGTTAGAGGATATTGTATTTCACATGTGAAGAAGATTCACAAATTATAGTAATGAGAAAACTTGAGGTGACAGAAACAACTTAAAAAGCAAAGAAAATCTCTAGAAAAGTATATATTTCTTTCTTGAATGTTTTGCAAGTTTTCCTTAAAACAGACTTTTTGGATGATGGTGAACATACACAACTGAAGAGTAGTTGTAGCCCAGATGAAAATATAACAACTCTCATACTGTGGGTGTTGTCCAGCTCTTCAGATTGTACCACTAGACAGAGTAAATGATGTTTACTTCTGGCTAATGAAGCCAATAGAATACATTGAACAATTCATGGCAAACTCATGATTTCCCTCTTCCCTTAGAATTGTTCTAGATTTTTGCATTTCTTCAAGGACGGACTACAAAATAGATGATGAAGGGCATTACAAATAAATACACTCTGCTAAGACCATGACTTGAACAGGAGAGGAAAGAAGTAGCATTATCTGAATTTCTGAAGACAGATGTCTGATTTCCCAAATCACCTGTGGAAGCAGAAATCAGAGGAGAAACATGATCTGCTCTTCCCACAGGAGCAAAAAATATTCCTATTTCCATCACAATTCCAAAAAAGAAACAAGAGATAAAATACAAGTTCCTTACTGTGGGCTAAGGTAAACTCTGTTTCCATTGGTCAGCAGACTTAAAAATGATGGAGCTTAAGCCATAATGGAAATGTCCTTTAATGCAACCCTTGATGACCCATTGAATCATCTGGATATCCCTATATTGGAGTTTTGATTTGCTGATACTTATCAATAAGCATTTGGAATATGAGCACCTAAATCAAGCTGGATGAAAAGAGTTGTATAAAAAACATCCTATACATTTTTTTAAATTATATTTAACATTGATGTCTTCTAGGTTTGAAAGAAAAATATCCATAATCTTATATTCCCTGCATATACTTGTGCTTATGGGGAAAAAAAAACCCAAGCAACATGAATCTAAGAAATACTTTCTCTGAGAAAGAAAAATACTGTGAGAAAATTAAAACAACAATCAAAAAATTAAAACTTCCAATCTTAAATATTTTTTACTTTTTTTTTTTTCTTTTTTTTCCAGATTGTCAAAATTTGAAGGTAAATTTTAATAAAAAATTTTGACTGGGTTGAAAACTCATTTCCAGCTCTTAAAATTGTTTGGTTCAGGTCTCACCTGATCACTATCTGAGGCAGATGTTGGTGTAGAGTAACATGCAGCAGCCAGTAAGAACAATTGTCATTTACTGTCCAGGTTTCTGAGTGTGAAGGAAACACAGATGTGGACATTTGGAGCTGCCTTTCTCATTTTAGTCTATCAGTGTCTGGGAACATGAAGCAGATATAGGTGGAAGACTTGGGAGCTGTTAGATGAGTATTAATCACCCTGCTGAAATGAGGATGTGGGAGATCAAGACTTGCTTCCTCTACCTGTGCTTTGGCATCAACATGCTCAGGATCCTACAAGGATCATTGAGGTGTCATGACATAGTAGCAGCAGCCATGAATATGTAAACGTGTGAAAGTGGGCCTCTCCTTCTGAAGAACAGACTTGTAAGCTACATGTCTGTGGTTCAGAGTACAATCTGAAATCTCTTTAGCTAGAAAAGTCTCCATAGCTATGATTTAACTCTTTCCCCAAGCTTAAGGTATTTGAAACTTAATTTAAATTTAAAATAAATTAAAAAAAAAAAAAAAAAATCTACAACAAACAAACAAACTCCCAACAACAATTAAAATACACAGATGACGTGCTCACTTTGCCTCCCTTTGTTCCATTGGTGTTGCTCTTCAAAGCATGTAGACAAATATGGCAAGTATCCATAATTGTCAGATCACTCCATGCCATCAGTAGGCACTGGAGATAATTGACATTTAATTATTTGTTAGGAACACACAGTGCCAAAAAAAGAAAATTACTTGCCTTTAAATGTACTGGAAGGCTGTGTGTCTCTGTGGAGAAGCAGCCTACAAATCTAGTAAATACATTGTAGGGTTGCTGTTATAGAATATTATATATGTGTATATGTGCACATCCTGTTAGGAGTATCTAGTCTGCAGCATTAAAAAGCTAGCACACTAGTAAAACCAAAGATCTATGGGCCTGTTTGTGGAGTATATCCCAGAAAGGAAATAAACCTCAATTTCAGAGTATGCAGTGTCTGTTGCTAAACCTTATCCTTCATTGTTCACAGTTTTGTTCTTTACAAATTGGTGTCTACATGTGGGACTTCATTAATATCACTATAACTTCCCATTTATACACACTAAAAGCCAGCTCCTGTCAAAACACAATAAACAGATCTGCACATCTTGGTGGGCTGCCAGTAACTGTATTTCTGCAAAAAAAAGAACATTGAATGGTTAGTTTTTTCCAAAAGTTGTAGCATATGATCCATTTGATGAAATTTCTAGTAGATCTCTGATACTGGAAAGTCACTAGGAACATTCAGAAAAATTCCCCACAGCCCATACCACTGAGAGTGCCAGAGTCTGCATGTGAAAAACACATCACCCAAGGAATTTCTATAGAAAAGCAGTATGCTTTTAAAGCATAAACTGCCTGTGACCACATCTTCATGAAGAGCAATGTGGATTTCAGTTATACTGCATGCTTACCTTCCCAGAGAATAGAAACACAAGCTTATTCACACAATAGCTTGTGCTCATTCTGACAGCGGAGCTATTGACTACATCTTTTCCATACTTGTACCAGATTTGTCTCATTGAGACTGTTTTGACTATTATTATATAGTTGTCAGTGATAATGACATCCGATTTTTACTGTGTGGCCAGCAGGAGCAGGGAATTCATTGTGTTCCTGTACTCTGCACTGGTTAGGCCACACCTTGAGTACTGTCGAGGAGTCAGCTAAGAGGTTTGTTGACACCACGACATCTCCATCTTGTCAAATGTAGAGCATAAGAATGAGATTGAGTTCTACAGAATGGGCTAGGGGCAGATCAGTCCCTGCTGTTTCTCTTTTGCATTTATTTCCATGCACCTAGTGTTTACAGTCTGTTTTCACCACAGAAATGTGTTCAGGAATTTGACATCTTGGTCACTAAAACTAAAGAGTGGTAGTGAGGGAGATGACTCTCCATTTTGGGTTCTGTTGTTACAGGTTTCACAGCAGAAAGTAATCATAGTCGTTTTTAAAACTCACATTTTCCTTGTGAGTTCAGACTGTGTTATCACTTTTGCTCATTAATTGTGCTCTTAGGCACCATGCAGTTGCACAATTTCCAAAGTTACCTAAGACACTTTCTCTTTGCACATGGATGACTCCTAGTTTCTTGTCACATGTTTTGTGGATTTGAATTTGATCTGGCTTATCATTTCCTTCTCAGAAATGTTGCATTCCTGTGGTCACCAAGATCTGGTGTTTGCTTGTATAATTTTTGCTTTCAAATACCTCCAAGGTGCATTATGGTGATGCAAATGAAGTTAGTCAGTAAATGAATACCAAGCAGTTATTTAGCTACATGATGTTCACTAAGATCCTCCACCTGGAGCTGGAAATAAGCATGTATGTATGTCTAATTGTAAGAAGTAGTCATTTTGCAGAAAGACTAAATATAGAATTTGAAACACAGAAATACAAACTTGCTTAGAAAACAATTAGGTTTTGAAAGTAAGAAGAGGAAAGTAATAGAGCAGGACAGGTGCACTTCTATTAGAAAAAATAGTTTCATTGGTGTCCTGGTTTGAGTTGGAACAGAACTAGTTCTGTTCAGTGATTCTTCTTTTCAGCTAAATGTTTTCTAAGTAACTTCACTTTCTGAAATTAATAACATGTTTGGTTGGAGTTTGCATACATCACTCAAACTTGTAGGCTTTAAGAAAATAAGTGACAGAAGCTAGAAGGAAGCAGCATTATTTCTCTGAGTAATGCTGCCTTTAGTTCCTGACCTTAGTTACTGCTATCCCAATGTCCTAAATCACCTATTCTATGTTTGTGTTTGCTTCAGTGTAGAGATACTACTATCAAATAGTAAACAGTATGTACTGCAACATATGTGGCTGAACATCCTACTGTCACTCAATAATCAAAGTTGGCTTACATGAGGGGCATGAGAATGCCTCTTCCATGATATAGACTAAAGCACAGTTGTTAACACAGTGAGGCTTCCTTTTACAACAAATACAGATAGTCACCTATCTACATCTCATAGCTTGCTAGTGGTTAGTAATTACTCTGCTAAATGCTGATGAGGGAGGTAGAAGCTTAGTTTCCTCTCTGCCTAGCAGTATTCTTTCCTTTACTATGTACACTGGATGAGGCCAGACAGAATTGCCAACAGAGGTGTCTGCTGCAGGGCTCAGGAAGTCATTACCAGTCTTTACATTCTCTGGAGATCTCAGCTGGAAAGACAGACTAATCACACACACAGTCACACTGACAGAAAAATTAATTTCTTACTTCTCTGTCTACTCTTGCCCCTGGCTCATCCCAAAGAGTCAGCAGAGATCTCTTTCTCATCTGTCCAACTTCAAGTGAAATGGAATGAGTAAAAATGGAGACACCCTAATTCTTCATGCTGAGAATTATTCATTTCCCAAGGAACACAAAACTATTCCATTATGTAAAGTGCTTTTTTTATTATTTTCTCTTTTTTTTTAAATGGCTACACTTTGCTTAGATCTGGGCATACATCCTTCATCTAGAATAGATATAAATGCATCTGTCCATGGGGGAAAAATGGGGGAAAAAAATGTTTAAAGATGTAAGAAAGTTGTAGAACATTGCCTATGAAATGTCACCTTTTTTTTGGTTGTGAAAAACACATCATAGGGCTTTTAGCATTTTAATGGACCTGTTTTACACACATAAAAAAAAAAGATCCTTCAAGAATAAAGACTGGGAGACTGGGAGACATTTTTGGTTCTGAGATACTGTGTGCATTAGCACTGTTCCCATAAATCAGTATGAGAAAAGAGTTGCAACTAATGGTCCCCTACAAGGTTTTCTATGTCGACTGTGTTGCTGTCTACTCTTGTTTCTGTAACACTTTTCTCCATAGTTCCCCTCTACTTGCAAAGAATTCACTTATATTTGTTGCATATGTTGTGGAAGGGATGATACCTGTTTTACCAGCTATGTATTATTTTCCATTTGTATTTTTGCTCAGGAAAGATATTTAAACTTCCAAACTAGTGAAAAGAGCAATTCTTTCTTATTGGTCCACCTTCTCTAATTTTAAAGCAAAACTATTTATAGATGAATATCCTTCTAAACCATCACCTAGTAGAAATGAGTATTTTTACCCAAGACAATTTTTAATAGGTTTCTCTTTCACCAGAGCAGAACTACTTTTTTCCCCTCTGTCTTGAACATATATAAGGTCTTTTCTACAATTCATAAATTGTATGAAGACATCTGTATAAACTGTGTGTACTATACCTGTATCTTCAAAAATCTCCAACTTAAATTCATCCTAAATATAAACACAAAAGGGGGGATTCATAGAATAGTTTGGGTTGGAAGGGGCCTTAAAGATTTTCTAATTCCAGCCCCACTGCCATGTGCAGGGACACTTTCCACTAGACCAGGTCGCTCAAGGCCTCATCCAGCCTGGCCTTAAATGCCTCCAGGAAGGGACATCCACAACCTCCCTGGGCAACTTGTTTCAGTGTCTCACCACCCACACTGTAAAAAATGTCTTCTTAATATCTTGTCTAAATCTACCCTCCTCAAACTTAAAGCCTTTCCCTCTTGTCCTATTGCTACAAGCCCTTGTAAAAAGACTCTTTCCAACTTTCTTTGATGATTTTAAGCTTTTAAAGCCCCTTGACTGAATGTTTTGCTAAACAGCACAAAGTAACACAACATAATCATCAAAATCTGTATGTTCCTAACTAACCTCCTACGTTTCTACAGAATTTAGGAGTACCCATTTACACTGCATAGGGACAAGATAACCATTTACAATTCTTTCAAACTCAATTTAAAGGCTAGCACAAAAATCTTTTCTGCCTTTAGTGAGTATTCTTCTATGGAGGACAGTCCATAGAACTTCAAAATAGTTCAAAACCACCATCTCTCAAATGAAGTTTGCCCTTGCTGAAATTAAAAGATGAGAACTAACAAATAGAAGACACTAGTTTAAGACAGAAAGCAGCCTAACTACCTTTAAATTATTGCACTGAATCTCAAGATATGTGACTAATTCTCACTCCTGCTACTTGATATTTCTACTGTTTTGGAAATTAGCTAAAAATCTTCATGCCTTAGCACTTACAGACCAAAACAGAGTCACTTGTCTCTTATAAAATGAAAATTTGCCAGGGTTGTTGAAAGGATGATAAATAACTAAAGAGTATGTGTCCCTAGGGCAGGCAAGCAAGAAGCAACCACTGTGTGAAGACTTGAAGGAGTGAAGGAAGAAGCTTAAAAGCAGTTGTTGGGAAAACTTCCAGTCTATACCCCTGAAATTTTACTCCTCAGTAACACTTCTCAGCAATTTGTATCACATAAAGTCCAAAATCCAAAAGGCACACCAAAAATTTAAGCAAATAAATTTAACTTGCAAAATCTTGCTTTTAAAATATAGTTGAAGGCCACAGTTTTGCATATGTATTTCCTTCAAACGAATAGATTTACTTAAATGTCTTTGTTCCAAACAATTTGCAATTATCTGTCATCTATGAAATCAAACCCCTTCTACCTCATTTTTAATATTGCTCTATTTACCATAAGACTTTGTCAAAATCCTAGGCATGCTTAATGAAACTAACTTAGAAAAGACATTTTTTATTCTTTTCCAAAATATTTCAAGGAACCTTTTTATTCAAGGTGTGGTAATGTTGACTTTAGCTACTGACACCAATATTGTCTGTCCAGACCAGAGGTAATTTGGTAGTTGGAGCTTGATGCCCATATATTTCTCCTAATGTCCCATTAAAATATGGCACTAAAAAGATCTAAATCCTATCCTGGTGCCAGAACTCTGATGCTGAATGATTGTGAATCCTGAGTGTAATGATTGATGGTTGAGAAGTCTGTGTACAAAGAGCTACACTGAATTAAGCTAAAAGGCATTTCACTCCCATGAGACAATTAAAAGATGGCATGAATACTGTTCATTTACAAGGTTATGATTAACTGTCAATGATGTCACAGAACTGGGTAAGTGGTAGAACTGCATTAATGTTCCCCAAACCCCAAATCTCAGCTCTCATTATGCCTGAATCATGGATTAATGAAGAGGTATTTATACTTTCAGTCTGCACCATAAATAACTATACAACACTAAAGTCAGCTAATAAAGAGGCTGAAGATATGATTGCAAGCACATTTTAGCGATGTTTATTTCAAAAGAGATTTTTTTTTAAAGGATGCTATCCAAGTCACACAAAGGAGATACACAAAGCTGCCAGCAGTTTCTTCTGGGAAACTGTAAACAGTGAAAGTATTTAAACACAGAAGTTTTCCAGGACATATGTTATTTTAGTAAATTACACACTTTTAAGCAGGTAGAACACTCAACAGCAAACATGACCTTGGACCAGAAAGAACTTTTCAAGTTTAGCTGTTTTCCTTGGCAAATTGGCAAAGAGATGATTATGGTGCACTCTATTGAACACATTATTCCTAGGTCATAGATGGTAATAGAATCATTGAATCATTAGGGTTGCAAGGGACCTCAAGGATCATCTAGTTCCAAGCCCCTGCCATGGGCAGGGACACCTCACACTATATCGGGTTGCCCAGAGCCACATCCAGTCTGGCCTTAAAAACCTTTAGGGATGAGGCTTCCACCACCTCCCTGGGCAACCAGTTCCAGTCTCTCACCACCCTCATGGTAAAGAATTTCTTCCTAACATCCAATATGAATCTACCCATTTCCAGCTCTTTTTTTTCTATTCCTCCTAGTCCTATCATTACCTGACACCCTAAAAAGTCCCTCACCAGTTTGCTTGTAAGCCTCCTTATGATACTGGAAGGCTACAATAAGGTCTCCTCAGAGCCTTCTCTTCTCCAGACTGAATAGCTCCAACTCTCTCAGTCTGTCTTCATAGGACAGGTGCTCCAGCCCTCTAATCAGCCCATCTAGACTACATCTTAGTACTAGTTTAGGAGCAGAGACAGAACTACAGTCTTAATGTAATCCCTGCCCTCACACCACTCTGAGCAAACTGGATCCATCCAAGTACTACACCAGAAGGGTTTATCTCTGCAAGCAGTTTGAGTATCTTTTTCATTCCTCATAGGGCCAGCCTTCTCAAACCCTACGAATGCATCTCCCTGGAACGTCTACAAAGCTGTCAGCCAGAAACTAAATATCTGTCTACAATGAGACAACTGGTAGTATACAGAGACTGGGCCTTCTGGGTGTCGTTAGCCTTTGTACTGAGTTGTCAGCTGAAGAGAGAAGGGGTTCCAGTATTTTTGCTATTTGATTGGTATGCTTTGACATGTCAAGAATGAAGGCTAAGAAGGCACTCCAGAATATGCACTTCCTCTGTCACTCAGAGTTATTTACCTTGCATTATCGCAGAAGAAACTGGCAATATTGATGAACAGGGGAACAATTTTACATGATACCTCATGCAAGAATTAGATGTTTGTATGGACCAGTGTTTTTAAGACAGGACAATAAAAGACTTTAAGCTACTTCTCTGAAAAGGACAGTTGGAATTGACACACACAAATATAATCTCCAAGGAGATACAAAAGAAAAGATGAGAAAATAAACTAGAAAAATATTGTTTCTTTTAAAGTTTAAAACAAGCATTTATAATAAAGTTAAAAGAGCATAATGTTTTCTGCTTCTAAACAAGGAATCATGTTTCTTTCTTTGTTGTAAAGAAGTTATTGTTATGAAATGTCATGTTTCTATTGCAGTGCTACAGGATGTGGTCAGAGTGGCTGGAGAGTGGCCAGGTAGAGAGGGACCTGGGGGTACTGGTTGATAGTAGGCTGAACATGAGCCAGCAGTGTGCCCAGGTGGCCGAGAAGGCCAATGGCATCCTGGTCTGTATCAGGAACAGTGTGGCCAGAAGGAGCAGGGAGGTCATTCTGCTCCTGTACTCAGCACTGGTTAGGCCACAGCTTGAGTCCTGTGTCCAGTTCTGGGCCCCTCAGTTTAGGAAAGATGTTGAGTTGCTGGAACACGTCCAGAGGAGGGCAACAAGGCTGGTGAGAGACCTCGAGCACAAGCCCTACGAGGAGAGGCTGAGGGAGCTGGGGTTGCTTAGCTTGGAGAAGAGGAGGCCCAGGCCAGACCTTATTGCTCTCTACAGCTACCTGAAGGTAGGCTGTATCCAGGTGGGGGTTGATCATTTCTCCCAGGAAACCAGCACCAGAACAAGAAGATACAGTCTCAAGCTGTGCCAGGGGGAGGTTTAGGCTGGATGTTAGGAAGAAATTCTTCATAGAAAGAGTAATTGGCCATTGGAATGGGCTGCCCAGGGAAGTGGTGGAGTCACCATCACTGGAGATGTTTCAGAAGAGACTGGATGGGGCGCTTGGTGCCATGGTTTAGTTGATTAGTTAGTTTTGGATGATATATTGGACTTGCTGATCTCAAAGGTCTTTTCCAACCTTTTCTGTTCTGTTCTGTTCTGTTCTGTTCTGTTCTATTCTATTCTATTCTATTCTATTCTATTCTATTCCACTTGAAGTTTGGTAAGAAGTTAGCAGAAGGGCTTTGGAATTTTGACATCTGACACAAACTTCAAATTCTCTCTAGAAATTGGCCAGGAGACATTATTACTGTTTTATCAGCTACATGCCAGGGTTCAGAGTGTTTGCTTATGAACCAGTTGATGAAATACTACTATTAATAGACCTCATTCTATGGAGTTATCTAGGTGGAAAAGGCATTTTGAAATTGGTCATGCTGGTTTTCTTGACCTATCAGGAAAGTGAAAAAAATTGCCATGGCAAGATTAGATCTTTATCAAAATCCAAGAACTGAAACCCAAAACCAAAACAACCAAACAAAAACCCACCAATTTTGACAATGCCTTCTGACTGAAATAATAGTGAAGCTGGTAAATGACCCTCTGACAAGATGCCATGACAATTGTAAATAAATGCCAAATCCTTGTTTGAACTTTGTATAGCTTTGATTAACTGAGCTATATTCTCCCTCCCATTCATATGAATTAGTTTCATGCGTATTAAAATGATTGCTGTAGTTCCAAGACCACACATTAGGGGTCTGGCTCAGTCCAGAAGAGATCAGAAATTTGTCTTGGGAAAAGCAAAAACTAAAGACAGAGCCATAGCTCACCACCGTATGCACTGTCAGTATGTACACAATGTCCAGTAACGTGCTTTGTAGCTCACCCAAAAGCCATTGACCAAAGAGGTTTTTATTATTTGCTGTTGCCCATAAGCATCTCAGGTGAAAAAATTCTACTCCTGCTGGGTCAAAACTGGACTGCAAGAACTGCATATTGTACTTTGCAAAGCAACAGTCAGCAACTTTGTTTTACATTGAGGAAGAGCATCAGGCTAACAGTAAAGGGCCATAGCTATTAGCTCACCTGCAAGGGAGAATTATAAGGGCAAAACCATTAGATATACTAAGTAAATGTAGCCAGAAAGAACAAATCACAACATTAACAGCAAATTACTGAACAGGCTATATTGGAAAACTGCTAAGACTATTGCTATTAGTTATGACATCCCATTACCCAGCTCATTTCAATATGTATGAAGCAAGACACATATTACTTGTTTCTACATTTTTCTTCCCAGCAGAAAACAGTCATATCAGTTTCCTGAAAGAAGAGGTGGAATTGGTGATGCAAACCACTGCTTATGAAAAAGGATCACAATATGGACAAGAAGGTCACAGAAGACAATTTGAAACATTGACCCCAATGTCATGGTTATTGAATTTATATAATTTATAAATTACCACAGTAGCCTGTGGCATCTGGGAATATATCAAAATAATTCAAACAGAACTAGGCCTTGGGTTTAAAAAAGAAAGAACAGAAACTAAATATAAAGGTGAGCTAGGTTATGCCCAGCCCTGGAGAGGGTAAGCTGAAAAGAATCTAGCCCAAGGTGGGCAAAGAAACCTGACCCAGGTAGACAGAGAGACATGGTTCCCCTCCAAGGGGGAGGGGTCCCTGGGTCAAATTCTATTCAACTCCCAATTCCTGTCCACAACCCTTTTTAAGGGAAGCCATTTCCTGCCTTGCTCTCTTCTCCTGCCCTTGTGTCCCTGAGATTCTTCTTGCTGCTGCTGCTTGCCACATGGTTGGGCCTCTTCCATGATGCTCCAGACTCCTAAGGGCTGCATCTAAATAAAATCCATCTTGCATTCAGAGAATCCCTCACCAGCTGCATCTGGTTTTGTATATATTTTTATTTACCCTTTTTCTTCATACCTTTGTAACCTTCCTTTTACTCAAATGCCTTATATATTTTATTAAACTTGCCTTTTTACTTCCAAATGGATTCAAGACAGATTCTTTTGTAATTTTACCTCTCTTTTCTCCTCCTGCCTTATTTGCCTTTTCTTATTTTTTTTTTCCTTTCTTCCCTCTGCTGGGAAAAAGGGAGAGGGGAGGCAATCCAAATCTGTTCTATTGGGGTTTTTGTACTCTGGGAAAAGCTTAAACCACAACAAAAGGACACAAAAGTATACAAAAAAAAAGTCAAAGTAGTTATATATGTGTGTGCGTGTAGAAAAAGTAACCAAAGCTTCCTTGCAATTTCCCCTGTAAATACAAAATACCACATACTTCTTACACATTCATACTAAATATTTGCTAATGTCATTACAATTTTAGCATCATTATTGTGTTGTAATAGAAGGAAAAATCAATGCAATGTGCATAACATTTTCTTATCTCTCAGAAGCAGAAACATGCTGTTTGTGGAGCTGAAGAATCTGTTCCTGACAGCTAAAAATGTTACTTGGTGTAAACATAGGGTTAAGTTATTTTACAAAACCGCGCACTTTCTGCCTCTGACTGTGCAGTAGAAGATGGATTACATTTAACAAACTTTGCTGTCATTATAAACTATTGCTGGAGCTGAGATAATGCATTTCCTCTTCCTGCAGTATTTGTGGTACAGAATGATAGCATTTTAAAAAGCCTTCTTTTATTGGTGATGAACAGCATGATATGACAGATTGTTTTAAGTTCAGAGTCAAACCTTTCTTCCTGTACTAAACCAGAAAGACCACAGGTACTTTAGTCTCAGGTGATTATATTTGGTCAGTCTTGGTTGACACGGTTGATAACAGATTATGTGATGCTGCTTCTGTGAAGCAAAAAAAACGCAGATGGAATTTGCTAGAATTTCAGCCAATCTTCCCACATTCCCAAAAAGCACCTGACAGTTGCAAATTGAGTTTAACCGTGGCAGTGAAAGTTGATGGACTTACCAATTGTGACTGTTGTTCAAGAAAAAAATTGTATAGGCAAATGCCAACACATTTAATCAAATAACACTGACTGCTGTAAGAGAAAGAAGATTCTTGGTGGCACTTTTTTTCCTGTTTTAATACATGGAATAAGGCACTCTTTTTGAAACAGCTGATAACTTAATTCAGTGTAGTATACAATCACGTATGTTAGAGGTGTTTCATTCTAGTTTCTGGTCTGGACAGAAAATGAGAATTATATTAATATTGGCAGTTATCTAAATGTTACAGAAAGTGGCAGAAAATGTCAGGATGAAGGATCGTTTCTGCTGACTTTTGTCTTTCATTGCAACCCATGACATGATACCCATGAAGTCCTGTTGACAACTGCAAGGCCAGTACAGAATAGACTGAAAATAATGTTTCACTGTCTTGCATTACACACATCAACAGTTTCAAATATCACTTTGACCTTGCAGACTGACCAGTGACACTCAACCCCAGCTGTTGGTAACGAACGGCGCAAATACAGACTTACAGAATCTCTTTCTTTTACCTTATTTCTTAAAACCAAACCAAAATATTCCTAGACCAAGAAGCTCCCAGAAGTACTTCCTGTGTACAGAAGGAATGCAGACTTCAGTGTGATGTGTCTAGAGACAGTGTTATAATAAAATGTCCATGAAAGAACATATCCAAAATGTATTATCTTGGCGGCAATAACTGTGCACCTGAAGGACGGCCAAGGACTCGGGTCCAGCCAACATGGATTTAGGAGGGGCAGGTCCTGCTTCTCCAACCTGATCTCCTTCTATGATCAGGTGACCCGTCTGGTGAACATGGGGAGGCCTGTGGATGTGGTCTACTTGGACTTCAGCATGGCCTTTGATACCGTCCCCCACAGCAAACTGCTGTCTAAGCTGTCAGCTTGTGGCTTGGACCACTACACTCTGTGCTGGGTTAGGAACCGGCTGGAGGGCCGAGCCCAGAGAGTGGTGGTGAATGGTCCCACATCCAGCTGGTGGCCAGTCACCAGTGGCGTCCCCCAGGGATCAGTGCTGGGCCCCATCCTCTTTAACATCTTCATTGATGATCTGGATGAGGGGGACTGAGTCAGTCATCAGCAAATTTGCAGATGACACCAAGTTGGGAGCAGATGTTGGTCAGTTAGAGGGTTGAAGGGCTCTGCAGAGGGACCTCGACCGACTAGACAGATGGGCAGAGTCCAATGGGATGGCATTTAACAAATCCAAGTGCCGAGTGCTGCACTTTGGCCACAGCAACCCCATGCAGAGCTACAAGCTGGAGTCAGAGTGGCTGGAGAGCTCCCAAACAGAGAGGGACCTGGGGGTGCTGATTGACAGACACTTACACATGAGTCAGTAGTGTGCCCAGGTGGCCAAGAAGGCCAACGGCATCCTGGCTTGCATTAGGAATAGTGTGGCTAGCAGGAGCAGGGAGGTCATTCTGCCCCTGTATTCAGCACTGGTTAGGCCTCACCTTGAGTCCTGTGTCCAATTCTGGGCCCCTCAGTTTAAGAAGGACATCGAGACACTTGAATGTGTCCAGAGAAGGGCAACAAGGCTGGTGAGAGGCTTTGAGCACAAGCCCTATGAGGAGAGACTGAGGGAGCTGGGATTGTTTAGCCTGGAGAAGGGGAGGCTCAGGGGTGACCTCATTGCCCTCTACAACTACCTGAAAGGTGGTTGTAGCTAGGAGGGGGTTGGTCTCTTGTCTCTAGCAACCAGCACCAGAACAAGAGGACACAGTCTCAAGCTGTGCCAGGGGAAGTTTAGGATCGAGGTGAGGAGAAAGTTCTTCACTGAGAGAGTCATTTGTCATTGGAATGTGCTGCCCAGGGAGGTGGTGGAGTCACCACCCCTGGAGGTGTTCAAGAGGGGATTGGATGTGGCATTTGGTGCCATGGTCTAGTCATGAGGTCTGTGGTGACAGGTTGGACTCGATGATCCTCGAGGTCTCTTCCAACCTCAGTGACACTGTGATACTGAGATACTATTATCACTTAGCTGGCTTGGAAAATGCCTATACCCTCGGAGACACCTGTCCAGCTGCCTTCTGTTTGCACTCTAAGAAACTGTTACCTAAGACACTGTATTTCAAAGACAAAAGTCTCAGTATTACATCCCACAACCCTAAATTAGTTCCACAAAACATAGGAAATGAAAAGGAACATGCAGGTTTCCCACGAACTCTCTCTACAGATCTCATGCTATGAGCATCAGCTGTGAGACATTACATAGCTCTTACTGAAGACCTTCTGACAGTCCTTCCTGGATAGCATAGCTTCCTGACATCCCAGATAAAATAGATAAAAAAGCCTGCTTTAACACAAATAGAAACAACACCCCTAGTCCTTCTGCTTTTTCTATTTGCCAGATATGAGAAAAGTTATTGATCCCATCACTCCATCATCTAAAAATAATGCAAAACATCACTTGTCCTTTCATTTTTGTGGTGAAGCAAATCTGGATGGAAGGTGGAATCACCAATATGGGGCACTGAGATCTTTTTCACTCCAGCAGGGAGCCATCACTGCATTTGCAGGAAGACCTGTTGGTAGCTCCCTGCGTCAGCTCTTCCCTGAGGTTTTAACGCTCCTTTTTCCTCCTTCCCTTCCCTAAACAATTTAATTTTGGTGAGACTTCCTTTGATTCTGGGTTTCACACAAATTCATCTCGAAGCTAAGATAGCTTTTCAGCTACAAGGAATTAAGGTAAAGTTACTTTTCTTTTTCATTGTAAGTGATCATTGAAGGGTTTTGCTGGGCTAGGAAAGCAGGATAGGAAAAGAAAAATCTGAAATTTTACTTTTGTTATTAAGAGCCACAACCCACTGTATGACACTGATGTCAAAACAAACTGGCTATCTTCAGCTAGGCAAACTAGAATGAATGTTGGAAACTCCACAAGATCTGAGGCTTATTGAGGCACAGGACCATAAGTTCTCCAGCAATACTCTCTGAAAAACAAGACTCTTTTTTAATGAAACACTTTAGCTTATATTTTATAGCTTGTTTCCTCATTAAAGCCATTTCGTTCTGGTGGTGGTACCCACATAAACCTAACAAAATAATTTACATTTAGACGTGACACTACTATTCTTCCTCATCTACTCCTATCCAGAAAAAAATATTCTCACTGTGAACATATGGGAGCTGTTTAAAAGCCAAAAGAGGATAATTAGTAAGTTAAATCATTGCTCTTATTGTCTATTAACAAAAGGTATCAGAAAAGGCTGATTTTGGTGAAATAAGAACAGCTTGAAAGGAAACAACAAACAGGGACTTGACTGGGAAGTCCATTTTCATTTATTCTACCTATGTGTTCTGTTGGGAAAGTAGTTAAACTTCCTGAGAAAGTTCTAGCTGGATACTGTTGCAAACGGGGAAGGAATTTATAAAGTGCTCCTGGTTTTCTTTTACAAGACTTCATTTACTGAGCAGGAAGCAATATACAGGGTTGACATGAATGGACTGGAAAGAAGGCAAGAACAATTGACTGGTGTCTTTTTTAATTCAAAGTTTACCAACTATGATATATTTGTTGAGTTTTAACTAGGTTAGCATGATGTGCTAATTACATGGATGTTGATTGTTCTCAACATACTTTCTGAGATTATGAACCAAAGCTATTGTACTGGTTCTAGGCTGAAAATACCATGTTGCAAAGAGCCTCTTTTGTACATTAGATGCAGCACACACCACACATATAAATGATGCACATGATACAATGAGAGTACAGACCTTCAGTAATCAACATGAGGAAGAATACAAGTAGATCTCAACAAAAATTAAGCTTCCAGAAAGATTTGAAAGAGCCAGTAGATAATAAAAGATATCTGCAAAGAGAGGATAGAAGTTTCTTTGGGGACATTTTATTCAAAGAAGAAATAAAGGAGGTGTACACTGTAGTACATCGTTATTTTAACATCCAATCAAGTGGAAGACTTGATCTTCCCAGCTCAGCAGGTTGACAACGAATGCTACCACAACAGTTTCATATCTAGCAGGCAAAATATATAGCAGCCTAAAGCTGGTTTAAACCTTCCTGCAGTCTTGTCAATACTGAGTTTCTGGACAGACTTCAATGCAAGAGTCAAAAGCAGAGAGTAAACCAAGAAAATTTCTGAAATTATTACTTTTGCTTCCTAGTTACAACATAATTTCCTTTTGTTTCTAAATGAAGCAAATGCTTCAACAGCAAAGCTGAGAAAAGCCTTTGGTTGGTACCAAAGCTTGTCAATGTTTTAGGCAAGGACTGTGTCCACTTGGATAGATTTGGGGTTGTCTTGTGCTAGGTTACAAGGTAATATGTGGTCCTCATAGCAATAGCATTGCTATGCAAATATGTACAGATTTGGACCCTGTCTGGTCATGATTTTAATTGATCTAGCAACATATAAGCGATCTGCATCCTCCTGTGCACATCTGATATATTTTTTAAAATTATTTTTATTTGTCCTTGCCTTGCCTTGCCTTTTTTACTTCTCTAAATGACTACCTTAGAGCACTAACTTGGAGAAGTATAAGATAATCAGTCTGTGAGAAAACATTTTTGTGACTTGTGCCCTGTTGTGTATAGTGACCTACTGCAAACTGTAACATAAATTTGTAATACAGTTGGAAGTTTTTTCCTCATTTTTTTCAGATGTACAAATAATCAAGATCATTATTTCAAGGAATTTAAAAAGACAAGCCAAACTTCTACATAAAAAAAGGAGGATTGGATTTATGATACACTTAGTGGATGTGTCCTTGGAATTTCTAATGGCTCTACTTATAATATATTCTGAAGGCAATCTGAAAGAAGGGGAAAAAATAAAAAGAAACATAACTGCATAGAAATGCATTATAAGAGAATGTCCAAAATGCTGGTAAACTCTGGGGTGGTGCTTTGACAATTGCTTTTATCAATGAGATGCTGGTAATACAAACACATTTGGTAACTGTGACCCCAGGAAGGACAAAGCTCTGAGCAGAAGTCAGTTTCCATAATCTTAGTGCCAAGTAACAAAGACATCTCTGGAATGTTCATGGCATACAGGTCAAAGACATCTAGTTATCGAAGTAGTTGAGAGACTGAGCTACTAGGCAGGGAAAACATCAAGCACTGTGAGTCAGAGTGCCTCAGATCTAGTCCTCAGCTCCTGAAATAATGTGTAAAACTCTTTCTACACTTTTACCTAATCAAGAATCATAGAATCACAAAATTGTCACGGTTGGAAGGAACCGCAAAGACCATCTAATTCCAGCCCCCCTGCCATGGGAAGGGACACTTCATACTAGATCAGGTTGCTCAGAGCCACAACCAGCCTAGCCTTAAAAAATTCTAGGGGTGGGGCTTCCACCACCTCTTTGGGCAACCTGTTCCATTGTCTTACTACCCTAATGGTGAAGAACTTCTTCCTAATGTCTAATCTAAATCTCCCCTTCTCTAGCTTGGATCCATTCTCCTTAGTCCTGCTACTACCCGACACCCTAAAAAGTCCCTTACCAGCTTTCTTGTAGGCTTCCTTCAGATACTGAAGGCCACAATAAATAGTCCTTGTAGTCTTCTCTTCTCCAAACTGAACAGTCTTTCCCCATCTTTCTTATTAGCCTCTTCAGGTACTAGAAGTCTGCTATTAGGTCTCTCTGGAGCCTTCTCAACTCTCTTCTGGACCTGCTCCATTAGGTCCATGTCCTTCATATATTGAGGGTTCCAGAACTGGACACAATCCAGGTGAGGTCTCACCAGAGCAGAGCAAAGTGGCAGAATCACCTCTCTGGATCTGCTGGCAGCACATCCTTTGATACAGCCCAGGATGTGATTTGCCTTCTGGGCGCATACTGCCTGCTCATGTCCAGCTTCTTATCCATCATCATCCCCAAGTTCTTTTCCACAGGGCTGCTTTCTATAACCTCATCCCCCAGTCTGTATTGATAGTGAGGATTGTTCCAGTCCAGGTGCAGGACCCTGCACTTGCTCTTGTTGAACCTCATGAAGGTCACCTGGTCCCACTTCTCCAGCTTGTCCAGGTGCCTCTGGATAACATCACATCCCTCTGGTGTATTGACAGCACCACTCAGCTTGGTGTCATCTGCAAGCTTGTTGATCATGTAAGTGATCAATCATCTACAAGGTAAATTCTGAGGATGTGCAGAGATGAGAAGAATCAAGTACAAAAGCTTCAAGGTGTCTGAAAGTTATTTTTTTGTCTAAACTTCACTGCTAACCTGAATATGACACTATGATCATTGGCACTTTTGCATGCATTATGGGTGAAACCCAAAAATTATAATAAGGACTGGTTTGAATTTTGTTTTGCTTTGAAAATAGTTAGAGAGCAAATTCAATCAAGTGTGGATGATGTAAATTCACAACATGGCAGTGTAGTGGTGACAAATATTGCTAGAATTGTCCATTGATTGAATTTTTGCTAGTTCATTCAGATTTAGTTTAATTTATTTAATTTCATGTTTTAAATTATACACATATATGTATAGCTATATATATCAAACATGTAGAGTGGTAATTACTTGAAGCAACAGGCTGCCATGAGCATAAAGATATGTATAGCTTCTGCCAGAATACTGGAAGACAAAGGCTGGCTGCTGCAGTGCCAAAGGCAGCACAGAGGCATATCGAATGCTGTCTGCTACTGCAGGACTGTTTGGCTACAGCCAAAGTCCATTCTGACTTCCCTTGACTCACATCTGATCCACAGTGCTACATCCCTCCTGTAGCAGGAGTCTGAGCCAGGGACCTCAGTTAAGCATGGTGTGCTCTTTGGCACAGCTCCGTGCATCCACTTATGGAACTGGCAGCTACATGAAAGTCTGCTGCCTTACTGCCTGCAGCTCCAGTGCTGCTTTGTGGATTCAGCTGGATGGTCATAGCCCTAACTTCCTTCCACAGTTTTATTTCTCTGGTGAGCTCTGACATTTTCAAATTATAGCCAGTTATTTGGAGCACACAGATGGAAGGAAATTTGACCAAATTTATTTGCAGGCATAGAGACAGTAAAGGCATTCCCCTACAGGAAGGAAGCTTTAGGGTTTCAAGCTCTCATTTTGTAGTTACCAGGGCTACAATTCAGCGACCAGGCATTTCAAACAACATCCCAGCTCCCTTTCTTTCTGCCTGTCTTCTTCCCATGGCAAGACTTGCCCAAGCACAATCCAAGCTAGAAATTTCATCTGAGGGAGATGGAAAATTCAGCGTGCCTGCATTTCTCAGAAGTCATTCACCATCTTTGAGTTCATCATCCCAATATACATTTTGGTATAGAAGGCCAGTGATTGCCAGTGAGAAAATTGGTCGTATTTTATGAATAAACCATCCCCCAAACCAAAACACTGCAGAAGCAAAACCTTCTACTTTTTGTTACTAATAAGAGTCCTTCTATTCAGCATATAAGCCCAGTGTGATGAAGCATATCATATAAAAACAATGTGAAAATTGTATTTTAGGAGATTATACTTCTTGTAGACAACTTTCTGAATGCACATAAGAAATTCAAATCAGGTAATATTTCAGCTTCACAAGAAGATTTACTTTCATAGTCTTGGCAGACTTTCTTGACTTCATCTGTAAGTTTGTATTATGTGGTTTCCTTTGACAGCCTTCACCTTTCTGGACTAATCTTGTCCTTTCAGCACAAGCCACCTGCTAAGCTATGTAGCATAGTCTTGGGACAACATCTTAGAAGAGCCCAGCTGCTGCAGTGCTTTACAGGACACTTATCTTCCTTCCAGAAGACGTGAGCCAAGACATGGAAGGAAGAAGCAGCAAATGGATAGAAAATCTGATACCAGCACCTTGACAGAAAGCACTGAAGATGGCATCAATGGTTTTAGAACAGTGTTTTTCTATCATGCAGTGTTTTTGCACACACTAGCAGGTGCACTGGCTGTGTGTCTTAGTTTAGTTTTAGAACAGGCAGAAAATATATTTTACCCCTCCCAAAAGGAGTAAAATAAAAACATTCCACACAGAATTGGAAGTTTGAATGGATATACTATGTACAAATATTTACACTATTTACATGAATGTAAAACACCCAGATTCACGTCAGCTTAAAACCAGCTCATTGAGCCAAGAACCTTCCAACAAACCAGGCCTTGATGCCCCCCAGGCAGAAAAAAGGGATGAATGGTCTCTGCAACCAGTTTATATACAGATGCAGGCCTTATGGGATAGAATAACAAAACATTACAGTTTTCTGTACCTATCTAGCCCCTTGGAGGACTTTTCAAATTTGTGGTTAGTTTTAAATCTACAACACTATGGTATGGTTATGTTGGCTACAAGCAGCATGGAATGAAAAAAATAGGGCACAAAACTGCCACAAAAAGGATGTCACTAGGGGCTGAGTAGAGAGTATGTAGGCCAAGGCAAGGTATGACAGGTTAAAGATATGTCTGGGCTTCCTGGGAAAAGGAGTCATGAGGCACATACAGAGGGACTAGATTGTGACACCCTGAGTATCTGCCCCACAGCTCAGATTACTCATGTAGCCTCCAAAAAGTAGAATTATCCTTCCAGGGGACAGAATGTACTAAGTGGAAATGTTAAGATTGTCCAGCTAGGTGCTGTTTGGTAAGAGTGGATAACTGCTTGGAGTCTGTTACAGACCACACAACCTGGATGAAGAGGTAGATGAAGTATTCTACAAACAGATGGAGGTTGTCTCAAGATCGCCAGCCCTTGTCCTTGTGGGCAACTTTAACCTGTCAGATATCTGCTGGGAACTTAGGACAGCAGAGAGAAGGCAGTCCAGAAGGTTCCTAGAGTGTATGGAGGACAACTTCTTGGTGCAGCTGTTATGTGAGCCTACCAGGGGTGAGGCCCTGCTTGACCTGCTGCTCTCAAACAGAGAAGGGCTGGTGGGAGACATGATAGTAGGAGGCTGTCTAGGGTGCAGTGATCATGAGATAGTGGAGTTTTCAATATGCAGGGAAAAAAGGAGGAGCAATAACAGAACCCTTACTTTGGACTTCCAGAGGGCAGACTTCAGCTTATTTAAGCAACTAGTTCAGAGAGTACCCTGGCTAGCAGCCCTTAAGAACAAAGAGGTCCAGGACAGTTGGACCTACTTCAAACAGGAGCTCTTGAAGGCACAGGAACAGGCTATGCCCATGTGCCAAAAGATGAACTGCTGGGGAAGACAACCAGCCTGGATGGGCAAACAGCTCTTGAAGGAATTAAGGGGCAAAACAGAGGCTGTATCACCTTTGGAAAGGGGGGGGGGAATAACTCAAGATACATTTAAGGATGTTGTTAGGTCATGTAGGATTAAAATTAGAGAGGCAAAAGTCCAGTTAGAACTTAAGATGGCCACTTCTGTGAAAGACAATAAAAAGCATTTTTATAAATATATTAATGCTAAAAAGAGGGACAAGAAGAACCTCCACTCTTTATTGGACTTGGAGGGGAACCTTGTAACTAAAGATGAGGAAAAGGCTGAGGTACTAAATACCTTCTTTGCCTCCATTTTCAATAGTAAGGCAGGAGGACTTCAGGATAACTGGCCACCTGAATTGATAGATGGGTTCAGGGATTAGTGTAGTCCCCTTGAAATCCATGAGGAATTAGTTAGAGACTTGCTGATCCACTTGGACACTCACAAGTCCATGGGACCAGATGGGATCCATCCTAGAGTACTGAGAGAACTGGCAGATGAGCTTGCCAAGCCACTGTTCATCATTTACCACCAGTCCTGGCTCACTGGAGAGGTCACAGATGACTGGAAACTGGCCACAAGCAGGGCCAGATGGAGGAACCTGGAAACTACAGGGCTGTCAGTAGGCTGAACATGAGCCAGCAGTGTGCCCAGGTAGCCAAGAAGGCCAATGGCATCCTGGCCCGTAACAAAAATAGTGTGGCCAGCAGGAGCAGGGAAGACATTCTGCCCCTGTACTCAGCACTGGTTAGGCCACACCTTGAGTACTGTGTCTAGTTCTGGACTCCTCAATTTAAGAAGGACATTGATTTGAGATACTTGAACATGTCCAGAGAAGGGCAGCGAGGCTGGTGAGAGGCCTTGAGCACAAGCCCTATGAGGGAGCTGAGGTTGAGGGAGATGAGGTTGTTTAGGCTGGAGAAGAGGAGGCTCAGTGGAGACTTTATTGCTGTCTACAACTAGTGGAAAGGAGGTTGTAGACAGGTGGGGGTTGGTCTCTTTTCCCAGGCAACCATCACCAGAACAAGAGGACACAGTCTCAAGCTGTACCAGGGGAAGTTTAGG
Source organism: Melanerpes formicivorus (assembly GCF_026170545.1). NCBI lineage: Eukaryota > Metazoa > Chordata > Aves > Piciformes > Picidae > Melanerpes > Melanerpes formicivorus. Next base: position 15,062 of record NW_027142660.1, on the reverse strand, counting down.
CTTGAGGTGAGGAGAAAGTTCTTTGCAGGAAGAGTGATTGGCCACTGGAATGTGCTCCCCAGAGGGGTAGTGGAGTCACTGCCCCTGGAGGTGTTAAAAAAAAAAGACTGAATGTGGCACTTGGAGCCATGGCTTAGTTGTCAGGTGGTGGTAGGTGATAGGTTGGACTTGATGATCTCTGAGGTCTTTTCCAACCTGGTTGATTCTGTGATTCATAGAAGTTGAGGGGCTCATAGACACAACAAAATATTTACATGGTTAAAGGTTTTGTACACAGAAAAAATACTTTTAAGGTATAGTTTGGGCAGATGTACTGTACTTGATGCTGTAAAATCAGCCCTGCACATTTTCAATTTTTTATCCCTGTACTCACTGTAGCAATTTCGCTTGCAGGAAATCTCATATGAAAAATGTATATTAAAAGAACAACAGCTAAAGGCTGATAGCTTTTAAATGAGTTATTCTTCATGATTTTCTGCTGTTTATAATAAAGTCAGCTGCATTCCTAGTCATCCGTATGTGTTCCAGGGAAATACAGGTTGCTGCAACAAATAGAATAACAAGGCAGGAAAATGGTCTTTCCAGGCCATTTCCTCTTGGGGTTCTTCATTCAATTGTTTCTTGGTGTGTTCACTTCCAGGTAGGCATGTGAAAATTCACCTTGCTCATACTAGTATTATATTCCATTGCTTTAAAGACGTGAGATACAACATGAAAGAGTCACTGGAAAATGTTCCACTTCTATGACAATATCAGGCATTTCGTGGTATGTTTTAACTCCTAAGAAGTGAGAGATTTTATTTGTAAAGCTGGGAAGCAGAGCAGACATTCAGAAAAACAGAAATCCTCAAGCCATGGTGGACAAATGCCCTGACATCCACACATTGATATTGCTTGTGAGTCATTTCAGTGAGCTGCTGGGGTGACTTCAAAGAAGCCTTGAGAGAATCCTCACATTTTACACAAATCAGGTGGAACAGTGAGGAGAGATGTGTTCCTGCCATGAAAGCAAAGGCCAGAGTGAATATTACCTAGAGTGAAGTAAATTAAGATAATAGCAGTAACAGTGTTTAAGAAGCTGTTACAGTTTTCTATTCTACTCTGGCATATCAAATATAACCACTCTTGCACTGGGTTAACCCCTTGCTTAATGCTCATGGGAAGAAAAGAGGTGACTGAAAGCCTGTCCAGACCATTTGATAAGCTATAGGTGTAACTCAAGCTGGATCTCCTGAAGAATCAACTTAGATGGGAACAAGGAGATATAGACCATATCATTTTTCATCTGTTTTATAAGAACATCACTGGACTGGGATTTATAAACTGTAAAAACAAATAGCCATTTTCTGACACTTAATGATATTTGGATATGCAACTTGTACAACCAAGAATGATAGCTTTAAGAGTAATAGCACCAGAAAAATCAGAGGATTTCAGTTCATAAAATGCTTAGGTAAATTTTGGGTTGTATGATTATCTAAATAAGCCTTGGATGAAGAGAAAAATCAACCATGGGAGAAAATAATGAAAACAATATAGAGAACAGAATAACATATTCAGATGGCTAATTATCTTGGTAGTAACTTTTCTTCCATTATTTCCACGTTGATCTTACTGATGTCAACTTTCAGCCATAAGGTCTTGATTTTTGCTTTTAGACAAAATACAGTTGCTTGGTTTGTTGGGGGTTTTTTTGTTTGGTTGATTGGTTTGTTGGGGTTTGTGTTGTGGAGGGTTTTTTTTCTGTTAATTGTGAATAATGGTATTGCATGAAAGCCTCTAGTGGAGAATTACCTAGAGATGAAGACTTCCCTGACAGAGTGATGGAGGAGACTTTATGTTATTAAACCCAAGAATCTTCATTTTAAGCTTGACAGAAATTGTTTGTGTCTAGATAGGGGTGTAATTATGCTTTAGACTTGATCAGCCCAGGAACTGGGGAGATCCTGCTGTAAATCCTCCTCACATGTATCCTGGTCTTTTTTCCCTGTGTGCAGAAAGCCAAGGCTTTTACCAGTTACATGACAATCTTACATTCCTATATCTACCATGGCAAGAACACTGTTCCCATGCTCTGTCTCTGGTTGTCCAGGAAAACCCAGAAACATCTATGCAATCATCAGCACAGAGCTGGAGATAGACCAGGAAGAGGTGAGGAACAAAAAGCAGGAGAGCTTCATAGGGCCTTCAGTTTTGAAATTATTCAATGTAGGGATTTTGCAATGTAGAGGTCTGCTGTCATAGCTTGTACAGCACAACATGTTTCTTGTTTCTGTTTTTTATTTCTAAATATATTCCTACATCACTTATAGCTTTATCTTCACCAAGATTTAAAAGAAAGGTCTTTCCAAGGGGAAATGAAAGGAAAAAAAAAAACAACAGAAAAAAAAAAAAAAAGGATAAAGATATTCCATATATGTTTTTATTTGTATTCAGAAAGAAAAAGGCATTGACACTTGTTATGTCATACTGAAACTTTTAATTTCAAGTGTGTTTTCCCCATAAAACTCAATATTCTGCTACCAGAGCTGTGCTAAGGGAGAGTGATGAAGATGGAAAAGTCCTTTGCCTACCTTCTCATGGCTCACAGATGTGGTCTAGACTCAAGTACCAGCACACTGTGCCCAGTTCATTGCTGCCTGCTCATACTGTCTGAGAGAAAAGGCAGTTCTGCCTTTTATTATTGTGGGAGTTTTAGTGATCTCCATCTCCTCAGGTCCCTGTTCCTGAACTGTAGATCCTCACCTACTTACTTGAATTGATACAGCTTTTGTTTGTTTATTTTTCCTGGAGAGGTGTCCATGAGCCTTTACTACCAAAACCCTGTCTGTTATTTAGGCTCTTATTTATCACCTACAGCCATAATATGTGAATAAATTATGCCTTGAATTAACTAATCTATGTGAAAACTTTCTCAAGCAATTAAAAAAAAAAAAAAAAAGAAATAACTTTAAAAGTCATCTCTCTTCTTTTACCATCTATTACAATGGAGCACAGCTTTCTCCTCTACCAGCTGTAACAATGAGCAGTTTTAGTTCCTATGGAATGGAGCACAACATTTTGCTATAATGGGTTGCAAAGAAGACATTGATCAAATTTCCAAGTAGACAGTGACTCATCATTTTTGTCAAAACATCTGTTCATCAAAAATGCATTTGTTTAATTTGTTTTGAAGTCATGATTAACCAATGATTTTGAGACATGATAGCAAATGAGGTTTTCAGATGCCTAAGTACTGCACTCACAAAATGCTGTTCATGTGTGGGACTGGTGGTGCAGCTGTCTGATAATGCTGAACCTTCATTTAGCATTTGCTGCAGAGTGACTGTTTTGTGTACCTTAGCTGCTTTACTGCTTTGAAGGTATAATAAGTATTATTGTCTCACTCCCCATCATACCTGTTAGGGCAGACTGTGTTCAACCACAACAGTCAGAATATTTTTGACACAGACACAAAATTATGTAAAACAAGCAAAAAGAATGAGACTTTGCAACCACCATGTTTGACTTTCTGATGTAAAATAAAGAGAGGTTTAGACTTATATGTCTTCTAAGTAAAATGACAATTTCCTTAAGTGTGTGAAAACTAAATTCATACTTAGAAGATTCTTGCTAGAAATTTTTCTGCCTTTGTGTTTTCCCACTCCTGGAAAATGAAAGCAGAAATAATCAAACCTAAGATACAAAAAAAATCTCTCATGTTTAAAAATGTGGATTACAAGCCTAGTCCTAGCAGTAAAAGCAGCAAACCTATAAAACTTGACTGTAGTCAAGGTCAATATTCAGCATTTTATCTGCCCTCTAATAAAGATATTTGAAATTTATTCATCTGGATGTTAAATACATTGAAAAATGACCCCATTAAATACAATGCAATTCAAATATCAACACTCTTATGCTTAACAAACCAAGCCTAACTTCTCTGCTCTTTCAAGGACAACTGCTTTATAGTTGCTTTTATTTTAAACTTGCTCAGGGTAGATGATTTTTTGACTGGTATCAGTTTAGAAACCTGCCCTACTAATAACTGGGCCCCTCAATTTAAGAAGGACATTGAGATACTTGAACGTGTCCAGAGAACGGCAACAAGGCTGGTGAGAGGTCTTGAGCACAAGCCCTGTGAGGAGAGGCTGAGGGAGCTGGGATTGTTTAGCCTGGAGAAGAGGAGGTGCAGGGGAGACCTTATTGCTCTCTACAACTACCTGAAGGGTGGTTCTAGCCAGGAGCGGGTTGGTCTCTTCTCCGAGGCAACCAGCACCAGAAGAAGAGGACACAGTCTCAAGCTGCACCAGGGGAAGTTTAGGCTCGAGGTGAGGAGAAAGCTCTTCACTGAGAAAGTCGTTCATCATTGGAATGTGCTGCCCAGGGAGGTGGTGGAGTCACCATCCCTGGAGGTGTTCAAGAGGGGATTGGCCATGGCACTTGGTGCCATGGTCTAGTCATGAGGTCTGTGGTGACAGGTTAGACTTGATGATCTTTAAAGTCTCTTCCAACCTTGGTGATTCCGTGATTCTGTGAATAAGAAATACTTGTTATATTAATTGTATTATGTTATGTAAAGTAACATAAAGCTATTCTATTCTATTCTATTCTATTCCATTCTATTCTATTCTATTCTATTCTATTCTACTTATAAACTGTTCCAGTCTTCTAGTGTATAACATAACATAAACATAACATGACATACTATACCATAACATACTATACAATACTATGCAATGCTATGCTATTCTATCATATATCATATCATATCATATCATATCATATCATATCATATCATATCATATCATATCATATCACATATTGTATAGCATATAGCATATCATATATACCATACAATACAGTGGTGTTTTAGAACATTAGCATCCTAAACCAGGGTTTGCAAACAGGACTTAGCAAACTTGATCATAGCATAGCAGTGAATTATGATTCATTCAGAACAAGAGGACACAGTCTCAAGATATGCCAGGGGAAGTTTAGGCTGGAGGTGAGGAGCAAGTTCTTCACAGAGAGTTGTTAGCCATTGGAATGTGCTGCCCAGGGAGGTGGTGGAGTCCCCATCCCTGAAGGTGTTCAAGAGGGGACTGGACATGGCACTTGGTGCCATGGTTTAGTAGTCATGAAGTCTGTGGGGCAGGTTGGACTTGATGATCTTTGAGGTTTCATCCAACCTTGTTGATTCTATGTTCTATGATACATACTTTGTGTTTCAGTTTCCATAGACGGATCCAAGAAACGAATTAGCTATGAAGCAATACTGGCATCTGCACAGGTTTGCAAAAATATTCAGGAGCAAACTAAATATCTGAGGGACACAGAGGTCTATAAACTGCATATCAGCTGAAATGGCAGCCTTGAAAATGAAAGTATTACAGACTTATGTCCAAGCCTTAAAGACATACACTGTGGAAGGTGGAGTACACACATATTTCGTATAGAAAAAAATTATAAAGGGATGAGGGGTAGGGGGGGAGGAATGCAATTTTTAAATGCAAGTGGCAATTACAGGCCACCAACAAAAGGGATATAGTGGAGGAAGACTGAAGCTTCCAATTATGCCATAGAAACAAGGGACTGCTATGGGCTCTCACAAAACAAGCCTAATGATCGAGAAACATCACGTTTAAGACAAATGTATTTTAGGTACATTAATGAATAGAATAGAATAGAATAGAATAGAATAGAATAGAATAGAATAGAATAGAATAGAATAGAGCAGGTTGGAAGAGATCTTCAATATCATGGTGTCCAACTTATCATCCAACACCACCTAATCAACTAAACCATGCAACCAAGCACCCTACCAAGTCTCATCCTGAACACCTCCAGTGATGGTGACTCCACCACCTCCTCGGGCAGCCCATTCCAATGGGCAATCACTCTCTCTGTGTAGAACGTCCAGCCTAACCCTCACCTGGCGCAGCTTGAGACTGTGTCCTCTTCTTCTGGTGCTGGCTGCCTTGGAGAAAAGACCAACATCTGCCTGTCTACAACCTCCCTTCAGGTAGTTGTAGAGAACAATAAGGTCATCCCTGAGACTCCTATTCTCCAGGCTAAGCAGCCCCAGACCCCTCAGCCTTTCCTCATAGGGCTTGTGATCCAAACCCCTCACCAATTTTGTTGCCCTTCTCTGGACATGCTCCAGCAAGTCAACATCCTTCCTAAACTGAGGGGCCCAGAACTGGACACAATACTCAAGGTGTGGCCTAACCAGTGCAGTGTACAGGGGCAGAATGATCTCCCTGCTCCTGCTAGCCACACTGTTCTTGATGCAGGCCAGGACGCCATTGGCCCTCCTGGCCGCCTGGGCACACTGCAGGCTCATGTTCAGCCTACCATCAACCAGTAACCCCAGGTCCCTCTCTGCTTGGCTGTTCTCCAGCCACTCTGACCCCAGCCTGTAGCTCTGCATGGGGTTGTTGTGGCCAATGTGCAGAACCCGGCACTTGGATGTTTTAAATCTCATGCCGTTGGACTCTGCCCATCTGTCCATCCTGTCAAGGTCCCTCTGTAAAGCCTCTCTACCCTCCAGCAGATCAACTCCTGCCCCCAGCTTGGTCTCATCAGCAAATTTACTGATGATAGACTCAAGGCCTTCATCCAGATCATCAATAAAGATGTTAAAGAGCATGGGGCCCAGCACTGATCCTTGGGGCACACCACTAGTGACTGGCTGCCAGCTGGATGTGGCACCATTCACCACCACTCTCTGGGCTCGGCCATCCAGCCAGTTCCTAACCGATCACAGTGTGCTCCCGTCCAAGCCATGGGCTGACAGCTTAGCCAGGAGTTTGCTATGGGGGACGGTGTCAAAGACCTTGCGGACAACCAGGTAGACTACATCCACAGGCCTCCCCACATCCACCAGGCAGGTCACCTGATCATCGAAGGAGATCAGGTTGGTCAGGCAGGACCTGCCCTTCCTAAATCCATGCTGGCTGGGCCTGATCCCTTGGCCATCCTCTAAGTGCTGTGTGATTGCACTCAGGATGACCTGTTCCATAACCTTGCCTACCACTGAGGTCAGGCTGACAGGCCTATAATTCCCTGGCTCATCCAACCGGCCCTTCCTGTGGATGGGCACCACGTTGGCCAGCTTCCAGTCATCTGGGATGTCTCCAGTGAGCCAGGACTGCTGAAAAATGATGGAAAGCAGCTTGGCCAGCTCCTCTGACAGCTCCCTCAGCACCCTAGGAGGGATCCCATCCAGTCCCATGGACTTGTGGGGATCCAAACGGCTGAGGAGATCTATAACTACCCCCTCCTCCTGGAACACAGGGAAACCATGTTGCTCCCTGGCTCCTTCTGCTAGCTCTGCAGGCCAGCTGTCTGAAGGACATTCTGTCCTGCCATTAAAAATTGAGGCAAAGAAGGTGTTAAGTACCTCTGCCTTTTCCTCATGCTTTGTTACAACGTTTCCCTCCGTATCCACCAAGGAGTGGAGGTTGTCCTTGCCCTTCCTCTTGCTATTAATATATTTTGTTGTCTTTCACAGCAGAGGCCAGTCTAAGCTCCAAATGTGTTTTTGCCTCCCTAATTTTCTTCCTACAAGACCTAACAACATCCTTAAACATTCCATGGGTTGCCTCACCTTTCTTCCAAAGATGATACACCCTCTTTTTTTCCCTTAGTTCTTTTAGAAGTTCATGGCCCATCCAGGCTGGCCATCTGCCCCAGAGGCTCATCTTCTGGCACATTGGCACAGCCTGTTCCTGTGCCTTCAAGAGTTCTTCCTTGAAGTAGGTCCAGCTCTCCTGGACCCCTTTGTTTTTAAGGGCTGTTTCCCAAGGAACCTTCTGAGATAGTTCCTTGAGTAGCCTGAAGTCCGCCCTCCGGAAGTCCAGAGTGGAGGTCTTCTTGCTGCCCCTCTTAGCTTGACTGCTGAAAATTCAATTATTTCATGGTCACTGGCCCCTAAACACCCTCCGACCACTACATCACCCACCAGCCCTTCCCTGTTGGTGAAGAGGAGGTCAAGCATAGTCTTATCCCTGGCAGGCTCGCACAGCACCTGGGATAAGAAGATGTCCTCCATGCACTCTAAGAACCTCCTAGACTGCCTCCTCTCTGCTGTGTTGAGATCCCAGCAGATATCAGGCAGTTTGAAGTCACCCATAAGAACAAGGTCAGGCAATCCTGAGACAGCCTTAGAGCCTATAGAATGACTCATCAACATCTTCATCCTGGTTGGGTGGTCTATAACAGACTCTAACCAGGCTGTCAGCATTGTTGGCCTTCCCTCTAATTTTCACTCACAGACACTCAACCTGATCATCCCTGATCTCCAGCCTCCCTGGTGTACAGGGCCACCCCTCCACCCCTTCTTCCTTGCCTGTCTCTCCTGAAGAGCCTGTAGCCGTCAATTGCACGGCTCCAGTCATGTGAGTCCTTCCACCACGTCTCTGTGATGGCAACTACATCATAACTCTCCTGCTGCAGCCAGGCTTTCAGTTCCTCTTATTTGTTGCCCATACTTCGTGCATTAGTGTACATGCACTTTAGCTGGGCTGCTGGTTTCACCCCTGGCTCCAGCTTACCACCCTCAGTCTCCTGCCTGGGGGAACTGGTTTCAGCCCTTTCCCCCTTCAAATCTAGTTTAAAGCCTTATCAATGAGGCCTGTCAACTCCCTTCCTAGAGTCTTTTTCCCTTTGGGGGACAGGCCATTCTCGTACACTGTGATCTTTCCCCTCCTCTGGGACAGATGTACTCCTTCTGTTGGCAGCTGACCTGGTGCAGTAAAAAGTTTTTCAAGATCAAAAAACCTGAAATTCTTTTTACTACACCAGCCTCTAAGCCACTTGTTGACTACAGCTGCCGATCTGTTCCTTCTGGTATTCCCTCCTGCAGCCAAGGGTATTGATGAAAAAATTACTTGTGCACCTGACTCCTCAACCAGATCTCCCAGGACCTTGAAGTCATTTTTGATAGCCCTGGGAGTTCTGGTTGCAACATCGTAATTTCCTAACTGCTTAACTATTAAGGGATAGTAGTCAGAGGGCTGCACCAGACTAGGCAGCCTTCTGATAACATCTCCAACTTGAGGTCCTGGGAGACAACAAACTTCCCTGTGAGAAGGGTCTGGCCAATGTATAGGGCCCTCTTTCCCCTCAGGAGGGAATCACCAATAACAATTACCCTCCTTTCTGTTACCTCTCTGTGTTTCAGGACATATTTACAGTGTTAATGAAATGTTGAAATAGTATTTGAATATTCAAATATGTCAAATAATACACATAATATACATTTTTCAAAGTATATCTAGTTTTTGTTTTCACCAATGTTTATTTCTTAAGACTCAGATATATATGATTTTCTTCAAGCAAGAAAGATATTACACTCTTAGAAATATAGCAAACAATTAAGAAATGAGGTAGATTGTTGAGAATATTGGTAGAAAGTGTTCACATTCTATCTGTAAAATGTATATTAATGTAACAGAAAACCTGATTATTTTTTTCCTTTCTGCTATTAAAAGGCCCTGGAATTGATAATATATTAAAATACCCCACAAGAAAACCTGCATAACAGAGATTGGAATATGATTTTTTGAAACATAGGACTTGATGGTAGAAAGTATTTTGAATATATAAAGAGTTGCCTTAGAGACCAGAACAGGTTACAATTTACTTAATATTTTAAAAGGCAGACTTTTTCCTTTGATAAAGATAAAGCAACATTTAGAAACATAATTGGAAAAGGAGATGCCACTGTATATTGATAAAGGAAAAAATACAGATAACAAAATGTTATAAAGACAGCTGGAAAACTCTTTATGCATTGATAATTCATCTAGTTTAATATTCATGTTAGATAAAATTATGAGACTGTAAGAGTACAAGCATGTTTGGTAATGATGACAAAGATCTATTTTCTCCTTGTCATGTAAATTAACAAGAGGCAGATAAAACTGATAGTTGTAGATGATAAACTACAGTCTTTTACAAAGTGACAGATGTAATTTCTCCTGGCTAAATTACAAATAATATTTGAATTTTCTATCAATATAAGAGTGACCATTTCTGTCCCTTCATTCTCCTGAGACTTCTGGAGGGCTGACTTTGGTCTATTCAGGATACTGATTCAGAGAGTCCCTTGGGAAGCAGCCCTCAAAAGCAAAGGGGCCTGGGAAGGCTGGGCTTACTTCAAGAATGAAGATATGAATGCACAGGAGCAGGCTTTCCCTATGTGTCCTAAAATGAGCCAGTGGGGTGGAAGACCAGCCTGGTTGAGCAAGGAGCTTTTGCAAGAACTTGGGGGGGAAAAGAGAGTGTACCAACTTAAGGAAAAAGGGACAGGTGAACCAAGAAGCATTTAAGGATATTGTAAGATCATGTAGAAAGAGAGTTAGAAATGCAACAGCTCATTTTGAACTTAATCTGGACAGTTCTGTCAAGGGTAATAAAAAGTGCTTTTATAAATATACTAATAACAAAAGGAGAGCTTCATTCCTTATTGGATGAAGGAGGGAACATAGTAACAGAAGACAATGAAAATGTTGAGGTATTAACAGCTTCTTTGCCTCAGTCTCTAGCAAAAAGACTGACTATCCCCAGGACAACTGGGCTCTTGAGTTGGTACGTAGGGATGGGAAGCAGAATATCCCTCCTGTAATCCAAGAGGAAGTAGTTAGTGACTTGCTGTGTCACTTAGGTCCTGAAAAGTCAATGGGTCCAGATGGGATTCATCCTAGGGTGCTTAGGGAACTGGCACAAGAGCTGGCAAAGCTGCTCTCCATCGTTTATCACCAGTCCTGGCTAACTGTGGGGGTCACATATGACTGGAGGTTTAATTCATTGTCAGTTAAAATAGATTTGAGCAGTGAGAAGCAAAAAGACAAACATTTAAAATATCGTCTTTCCTGCTCCCTTTCCCAAGCTTCATTGAACTCCTTCACTCCTGACTCCTCTCCATTCTGTCAAGTGGCACTGTGGGGAGACCATGGGCTTCATTGTCCATAACATCTCCTCTCTGCCACAGCTTCCTCCTCACACTCTTCTCCTGATCCAGCAGAGACTACAGTTCTTCAGGATAATCCTACTCAAGAATAAGTCCTCCACAGGCTGCAGTTCCTGACAGTAAAACTGCTGCTGTGCCTGAACATCTCTCACCTCAGTGTTAGCTCTGATGATTTTCACTCTTATTTTGCCTCTCCTCTGCTTTTCCAACATCTTTTGTGTGCTTAGAGGCACCAGGGACTTGGCTGATGGGCTAAGCTCTTCCCGACATGGATCTGTTGGCTGGTATGGCTGTATCCTGCTTGAGGCAGCCAAGACCTCTTCCCACAGAGGCCACACTCTGCAGCCTCCACTTGTTAACACCTTGTCAGAGACACACAGTATACCTTCCCTAGTCACACACAGCTGCTGTTGTCAGTGTTGTCATCTCTACATTTTGCTTTCCATTGTTGTACCTGGTGTGTAACAAGGATATCTCCTCCTGCTGATGTCCTGAGGTTGGGGCACTCAGCTAGAGATGGAAAGCTTTCTGCTAGCACTTACTGGCTGTCACGCCTAGAAATGAATTCAAGGACTTAAATCCTTTCTGAAGGTTTGGGTCTAAGTCATTTTTAGAAGTTTAACCCTTACTAAGAAATTACAAATTTCACCCTCTAATGAGCTTTGATTCCATCCTAGGGAGCCCTCCTTTATATTTTAATCGGGGTTTGTCCAAGTTGAAGTAGAAGCTTCAGTGTATGACCCTGTGTTTCTGTTCTTTCAAATTCTCAGTGAAATGTCCTTATTAGTAACTCAAGTAAAAGGATTTCATTGTCCCTCTGTTAAACTGAGAGGAGAATCTTGAGAAGTGCCTTTCATGAACTTACCCATTTTAGTTGCACAGAATATTGTACACTAGGATGACTCAGACTAGGTTACACATCTTCAATCTTTGTTTCCTTTTTCTGTATTTCTTGCATTAAAAAAGTACAAAGATAACCAGAACCAATCAGAAAATCCCATCCATTTCTGAGCCTGGAGAAAGGATTTGAGAAAAAAGTAAAAATATTATAAAATCACTTGAAATGTCATGGACTTAAAAATAATAATAATGATAATGATAATGATAATTATAATGATAATGATAATAATAATAATAATAATAATAATAATAATAATAATAATAATAAACTGGAACAATTCCCAATCCAGGGCAAAAGTTAAAGCAAACTTTTTTTCAGTGGATCCTACTGTGCTATGACTGCTCTTTATAGGATTGAAAGGTGTAGCAAAGAATTATTTCATAGCAGCTCTGATATGTATAAGTTCTTTTTTCCTTCTCTTTTTCTCCCTATGACTGATTCTACAGTACCAAAGGTGACAAACATGATTCAGAAATCCTGAAATACTAACAGCTGAGTTCATTCCTATTACAAGAACACAATAAGTGAGGAGCTCACAGTGTGGAAGTGAAGCATAAGGAGTCACCAATAATAAAGACCCAGAAGTACACAGAAATAAAAGCATACTGCAGCTGTGGCACTGCAGCATCGAAGAGAAGAATCAAGGACCCTGAGATAGGTGTCTGTAGTCTCATGGTTAAGGCAGGCTTCTAGACCACAGCAAGCATAAGCCTTAATCTCTTGTATTTGGTGAAGAAATTTAACCCAGGTCTCCTACATGCTGAGAAAACATTATATATATATATATATTTTTTTTTTTTTTTTTCTATGCTCAGTTCTTTAAAATAACTATTACTGGCTTCCAGATACACAGAAGCACCTGCATGGTACCTCAAAAGAGAATCAAAAAATCTAGGGAAATGGGAGGAAAAAGAGGTTTTGAAGTCTTCTTTCCATGGAGTTATTTTTCTGTTGCCTATTTCTAGGTGATTCCCTGCTTAATCTTGATTTTAAAATATTTTTGTTGTAAGGCACCTGCATCTTCCTTTGTATTGCACTAGGGTCTATGGTTGTGGCCCTAATCAAAGGGATGTGAATGCTTTCTGGGAGTCCGCTGCCACCATATAGGCTGTAGTCCATTCACAGAAGACGGATTACTCATCTCTCTCTTGTTGGCTCTGTCTCATGTTTTCCTAAAGGCTCACCACACTGAGACGATGGAACAAAATGAGTGATGTCTTCCTAGCCCAGCAACTGCAGGGAGGGACCCAATTACCTGCTTCCTACTCCCATAATCATATTGTTCTTTTATCCAGTTACTGTTTCATGTAAAATGGACACAAAGTTCATGTTCAGAAAGCAGAGTTCAGACTGTATTTCCACCACCATTCTGAAAACATTACAGTATCACACTATCACCAAGGTTGGAAGAGACCTCAAGGACCATCGAGTCCAACCTGTCACCACAGACCTCATGACTAGACCATGGCACCAAGTGCCATGTCCAATCCCCTCTTGAACACCTCCAGGGACAGTGACCCCACCACTTCCCCAGGCAGCCCATTCCAATGACGAATTACTCTCTCAGTGAAGAACTTTCTCCTCACCTCAAGCCTAAACTTCCCCTGGTGCAGCTTGAGACTGTGTCCTCCCGTTATCCTTCCTTCTGTGTTCTCCATCCCCCACGTTATTCCATGAAAGATGACTTTGTTTCCATGGAAAGAAGCATCTCTTCCACCTGCCTTTCCCTTGTAAACAGCTTTTTCACTTGGCCACTTGTCTGGGAAATTTCAGAGGCAGTTAAAGCAGTTCCAAAATTTGGAGAAAAATCCTCCAAGCATTATTTCACAGTCTGAAGAGGTGATGCTGCCGTGTCCTCCAGCAACTGCTGATGCACAGATTTGTGTCTATGTATTTCATGAGAAGGTGTTGGTAGTGAGGAAGGACTAAAGGAATGGCTTCTGTGAGAATCTGCTAAAAGATTCCCCTATGTCCAAAAGATCCAATGCCACTGGCTCCATGATTCCATTACTGGCCAAGGCTGAGGCCATTTGTGACAGTGGTAACACCTCTGTGGTATTCAAGGAGGGGAAAAAGATGCTGCACAATGACAATTGCAGACAGATAGAGGAGTGAGGATATGAGAGAGAAACCACTCTACAAACACTAAGGTCAGTGAAGAGGGACAGGGAGGAGGAAAGAGGGAAAGAGCAGATATGCCCCTGCAGGCCATGGTGAAGACCATGATGAGGAGGGCTGTCCCCCTGGAGGCCATGAAGATTAACAGTAGAGCAGATACTGGTAACCTTGGAAGGATCACACAAAACAGAATATCTGTGTCTCAAGGAGACAGTGATCCTGTTGGAAGCCCTCAGTGGAGAAGGATCCTGGCAGGACCCATGGACTGGTGCATTTTGGGGCTCACACTAGAACAGGTTTGATGGCAGAACTTCTGACCCCACGTATGTCTCATGCTGGAGTAGTCTGTTCTTGAACAACTGGAACCCATGGAAAGGACCCACACTGAAGCAGTTCATGAAGAACAACGGCCTGAGCAAGGAACTCTTATTGGAGAAGTTCATGGAATGATGGGATCTCATGCTGGAACAGAGGAAGAGTGTGAAGAATCCTCTCTCTGATGAGAAAGGAGTAGCAGAGAAAATATGTGACAAAGTGACCAGAACCTCCATTCTCCACTCCCTGTACCACTGCAGTGGGAGAAAGTAGAGAAAATTAAGTCTGGGAAGAAGGGAGGGGTGGGATGAAGTAATTTTTAAGATTTGGGTTTATTTCTCATTACCCTTTTCCCATTTGACTTCTAATAAACAGAACTGATTTCCCCAAGTCCAATCTGTTTTGCCTGTGGCAATAATTGGATGATCTCTCCCTGTCTATACCTCAACCTACATCCCTTTTTGGTATATTTACTCTCATTTATCTAGCTGAGGAGTGGTTTTAGTGGGCATCTAATGTCCAGTCAGGGTCAACCCACCTTAGCCTATCAGAGCACACCCTAAGAAAAAGCAGTAAGAGCAACATTTTCTGACTTTTCACAGCTCTGGCATAAGATAGGTCACCTAACTGTGACAAGACCAAGAACACTTCAGATATATGAAGAATCAAAAAGAAGTGTGTCGGGGATATTAACTTTAAAAATACAGGTGGCTTCAGGCAATGGGCACTTCTAAAGATAGCTGATGGATTTTGTGATGTTTTTGAGGATGG